>NW_020941197.1:24715153-25011874 GCF_900497805.2 Vombatus ursinus
ACTTTCAAAAATGGTACTTTAAACATAGTACTCATAAAAACAATAATAATAATAATAATAATAAAAATTCAGTAGCACTAGATAGTAAAGGGCACTATCATCTGTCAGATTATTTCTGTTCAGTCTAAACATAATAATCTTGGCACCAACATTTGTAGACTAGTTTCTTTTACACTTAAAAGTAATTAATAATCAGGAAACAACAAGATTTTAAAAATATAGGATCATAAAGCCAATGGCAACAGTAAAAGTGTTATTGATGTGTGTTTGTGTTTTTTTAAGCTCCCTTGACTAACAAGATCAACGGTTGCTTACTATTGTAATATTTATGCCTCCCAGACTGAGCGTAATGAGCTTAATCTCCAATGAAGTTTTATACCTGACTTTCATATGCTTGTGAAATGGAGAGCCTTAATAGGAGATGCCTGGCCCAAAGACTCCTATACAGAGGTAAATGCTATTGTTCAGACTGAGAGAAAATGTTCTTTCTCAGAGATACTGCTATTTTTTTTTCCTTTCTGTTTCCACTCAGATTAAAGCCATATACATCTATATAGAAGAAATAACAGGAGAAATAGACCAGATTGAACCTGAAAAAGCATATCCTGAGTCATCTTCTTTAGGAGACGAATGATGATGCCAGTTCTTAATTCTAGTCAACTACCTGCCTAAAAAGAAGAATTCTCTACTAGGGTAAACAAAGGCATCTTGGAAGAAGGACTCTCCCGAGCTGGTGGTCCCCAAAGCCAAACCCTACTCTCCATTCACAATTTCAATTAGATAAACCTAAATGAACCAACAGAAGCTTTACTTTCTCCATGATACTGACTAGAACCCCGCTTATATTAAACACAGGCTAAATAGAGAACCTCTGCTTTTCTATCCCTTTGTTCTCCTGGGTGTCACAGCTTCCTGCTCTGTTAGCTTCCTTTTATAGTCTTCCCTCACCAAGCATTTCAGAAAAAAAAAATGCTAAATAAAGATCACAACCTGTTCCATTGTGTCCCCTTCCTCTTCTTCTTTTTTTCCATTTGTGCAATGTTGTGGCACCTATTAACTACCAATGTTTTCAGAATGACATTATACAAGGTGCAGGCTGTACCACTGTGCCCTAAAAATATCAACAACTGCATTAGTCTCACAATAATTAATGGCAGGCATTATGCAAATGACAACTTTTTCGCTGCAAAATAATGACATTTCTTCATTTTAAGCAGAGTTATGCAAAACAATGAATTTAGGATGATAAATCACACAGGAGAATTAAGAAAGCCATAACGTTCCTGCCCAGGCAGGCAGAAAGATAGACAGACCAACAATTTAGAAGACATTGTTTGTTCTCACACCACTATAAAAAAAAATCATAGCCAGTCGGTCATTAATGTGTGAGTTCATGTGGGTTTTTTCCCCCTTTAGGCAACAATGCATAAGGGGATGCTAAATTCTAACAATTGGATCATTACAAGTCACAAGCAAATTTTTCTTTATTAACCTTAATAAGTCATTCACTCAGAGACTATAGTCATCAGGCAAATAAAAAGTATCACACGCCATTCTGCTACACATCAACTAATTCCTTATGCAAACATCACAACATATAGCAATTACTGCCGCTCAAAAAAACAAAGTCATTTTCAATTTACTTTATTGCTTTTATATTTGGCCATTTCCTGTAGCACATTATCAGCTCTTTCCATAACAACCTGAGGTGGAATGAAGAAGAATTTTACCAACAATAACTCCTACTTTCAGCCACCTTTCTGACAGCTTTTCTTACCCTTGCTCTTGCTAGGGTTCCTCCCTAGTCTATAAAGGAGCTGAAATCACAAGGAGAGGATTGGGACGGTACTGTGGGAGCTGGGGGGAGCACTTCCTTATTGCATTTTTTATTGTTACTGTTAGGAAAATGAGAGGGCTGGAAGACTGAGGTCCAGCTGAATTTCCCTGACATTTGTCATAGTGCTGCCAATATCTAGCCTCAATGATGCAAGAACAAGCTGTAATATAGGCTTAGAGTTTGCAGCTAACAGGATAATCTTAAAGGGCAATTGTATAGGCTATTAGTCTGTGAAATGCCCATCATGGATAATCAAAATTAGGAAGCTAGTTCTTCATGCATTAACCAGAATATAGTTTTTCTCTGAGTGTACTTGACTGAACAGCAATAGCAAATGTTCTACTTCCTCTCCCACTTTCCCCCAAATATTAAACATTCTTCTCTCTTGGCTCTTCCTATGTTTTATTCTTTTCAATACCTTTCATGTAACAATCTCAGCTTATGAAGCAAGCACTAATTAAACTGCATGATTCTTTACAGAATTTTATTTAACCCATTTTACAGACTGTTAAATTGAATAAGTGATTATGGGATATTCCCAGAGTTATTCACCTAAATATGTCAGAACTGACTGTTTCCTTCAATGGGAGAAAAATATTTTTTTCTCATCATCATGAAAATGGCTTTCCACTGGTAAACAAGGAGGCTGAAAACAAACTGAATGTGTTACAGCATGTTGATCTCCTCTTTCTATTCTCCTAAATACACAGTCCATTGAGTCCCTTCCCCTTTTAAGGTAGAACATTTCCAAAAAATTATATTTTGGAAACCTCTCTCCCTTCAGTTTTTCCTCCTGAAGTTAATAACATTTTGCAGCTCTCCTTAAATAAAATCCAGCCCATGCTGGATCAATAAGAATGATGCCCATTTCCCTAATGGCAGCCGATTGCCATTTGCTATTCAAATCAGACTAGATAAATTACAGTACATGCCAGGGAACAGGCCAGTGAATTAAGACAGGCCTCCAGAGGACCAGCGATATTATTAATCTTTTAAGACACTATCATATTTCTTCTTGACAGTGTGCATAGACTCACAGACATACTGCACCCAGATTGAAATATCAGCTGCTGAAAAAATCAATAGCGTTAGAAACACAATCATTTTTGGTCTGCAGGGCCCTCACTATGGAACACTTGTGTCCCTTTATGCCATCTCCCTTTCCATCCTCCACTTGGCATTTTACCTTTCTGACTGCTGGTTCTTTCCTCTCTATTTATTCAGTCTAAAAGCTCTTGAGTTCAAATGTCATAAGATGGTCAAGGGTACATCCATTGCCAACCATGGCCATTATGGTCATGGCTCTGATTTTCTATGAGTTGTAGCTATGTTAATTTTACCAAGTGGTAACATACCTTTGGTTGGCCAGCTTCCCCTTTCCAACCTTCTACCACCATTGTTCCATCTGGCTCTGACAGTTTCACGGAGAAAGACAAACATTTATGGTCTCTGCTACTTTCAGAAGGGGGGAGAGGTGGACAATGATACAAGAAATCTGGACTGCAGATGATTAAAGGGAATTTGTGTAAAAAGGAGAAAAACTACAGTCCTTGGAAATTTTTCATTCTGTCAGGCACTGTGAGGGATATTTGAAATGATTCTGTTATCTTCCCCCATCCTCCTTTACGTGTTAAGTCATACCTACATAAAAGGGAACAATTACTTAGATGACAACAAACCCTCAAGGAAAGAAGTCCTTTTGCTATAGGACTTTGCTTATAGACCTCTCTTATAGCATGCAATGTGAAGGTTATCGTTAAGATAGCCAAGTTTTGAGGATCTTGCTTTAATTACTCTTAAATGGAGAAATGCATGGCCTGCAGATGGAACCTGCCTATGTGTTGTCTCCCTCTGGCAGAATAGGAACTCCTCGAAAGCAGGGATGGTCTTTCTTTTCTGTCTGTCTCTCCAGCACTCAGCACAGTGTTTGGTAAATGGTAAACTCCTAGTAAATGCTTTTCTTGTTCATTTGGTCTTTGGGCAGTGTAAATGTACACACACCACAATAAAGCTATTTTTGTTTTACTCATTTATTCTGCTTATCTCAAGCGAGAGCCAATAGCAAATGACTTTGAGGGGCCCTAAATAATCATCACTTAGTATTTTGCAAAATGGGAAGATTTATAAACATTGGCCAAATGCGTATAGCGCCTTCCATTCCTCCAGCTGTCACATTAACTTGCTATATCACACTAGTAACATGTATGCACACCCCATAGCTACCCCAATGCACACCCTATATTACAGGATCAAGAATCACATCTTTGATTCATGATTTTCATAGAATCACAATCCACAGGAATTGCTAGAATGTCCTTTGATGATATGTCTGTTGCCACCATGAACAAAGATGTTTTTTAGGTACATTATGACTAAAGACGAAAAAACAAACAAACCAAGAATTGAAATAAAACGTTCTATCTGATTAAAATAGGGGATCTGGATTTTTTTTTTAAACTGAGCTGTGTCTCTCTGCCCTTCCTTAAAGGACAAAGGTTTCTCCAAAAGCACTTTGGAACACAATCATGTCTTCACCTGCCACATGGAGAAAGAGTTTAATACTGACTGGGAGGAATGGGCCTTCTGACTACTTGAGGGCAGCACCTGAACATTTAATCATCTTTCATCTGAGACCTGAGTAGTGTCTACATCTTGTGGTATATGAGAGGGCTGGCAAGAATGCCATAAAGGAATACAATACAGCACAGTAAAGGAAGAAAACTAGCTAAATATAACATCAAAATACAACCCAGCTATTTCTATGAGCTGTGATGATACAAAAATCATGAATCAAGGACATGACCTTTGATTTCTTAAAGAGGAAAATGATTACACCCTTTGTTTGGCACATGCCCCTCCATGATAGGTCTAAGATTTAAACCCCTTAAGCTGTGTTGAAGTACAGTCTTACATTTTCTCCCTTCACTCAAACTCAAATAAGAATACCATTCTGGGTCATGAAAACCCCTAAAGAGAAGCTCCTGAGTTAATAATCTTATTTTCATCTCATTTATTTATTTATTATTTTATGGCCTGTTTCACTAAGTTAAACCCTAATCTTATTAATCCCAGGGAGAACAAAAAAAAAAAAAAAGCAAAGCACCAACTCCGATTATCAAGCAACGATTTTGTAAACAGTTGTCTAACTAGTTAAAATTTAACCTTAAAAACCAAACATGCAGGAAGAGACAAAATACAGAAGGCTGAAATGAGGGATGGTCATTGCTGTTTCTGCTTATCACCTTTCCCTGGAAGAGTCTGATCTTAGAGTAAGAGTGTTTTGACGACAATCCCAGGAGTGGGTGAGAATATGGAGTGAAAACAAGATAGGAGGTCAAAAGAGGCAGTGGTTTATCACTGTAATCTCAAAATGGAGGGCATTCAGGTCATATGGAAAATAAAGTGACTATGGACATGAACACACTGATCACAGGCTGAGGAACCTGGGGATTACAAAAGGGTAAGACTTCAAGAACACTGCATAATGAAGGTTTCTTTATATCCACAGGTGCACAGCCACTGAATGCAAGGCTGGCTCGCCCACACTGTTCTGTTACTGAATCTCCTGTGGAGCCTGAGGGACCGTTCTTCCATCCGAAACAAATGGAATGCAGTCGGATCTGTCTGCACTCATTTCATTTTAAAATGAAACAAAATAAAACATGAATGGCATTATCATGGTGTGGCTTTTTCCAATACTATCACCTTCCTCTTTCCTCCCCTCTACTTCCCTACTCAGCCTAGTCTTTTGGAGTTTGAGGGTAATCTGAGTTTCTTGCTACCAACTGTTTCTCAATTCACCCTGTGACTTAAAGCAAAACTTTCTCATGAGACACAATATAATCTAAACAGGGGACTGATATCAGCAAGGCCATGTTGCAGATGAATTGTTTCATGCTAAAGAATATGCTCTGGTTGGGATTTTGGATTTTTTTTTTTAACCCCAAGTTTCACATAAGGGATATGTTTGGAGAATCAGGTTCTTCTGTTTCTGGGGATTCAGCACGAAGTCTCTCTTTGGTCAGCAAAGAGATATTAAGGTTCTTAACAATCAAAGGCTGCTAATGAAAAACTTCCTAGTAAAAAACATTACGTATTTTGTTTCACCACCTTACAACAAACCTCTGGAGTGTCCACTACAAAGACTATTATCTCTATTTGGAAGTCATGGAAATTAACACTGTGAAACCACACACACACACACACACACACACACACACACACACATGTGCTAGACACCAAGGCCCTTCCAGCTCCAAAATCAGTATTCTTTCCACTCTATAATGAAGGGAAACTTCATCTTGTTGGTTAGAAGTTAAAAAAAAAAAAATCACATGACAGCCTCATTGAAAATCCCGTACTAAATCTAAATGCCTCTTTGGGTACGGGTTTGTTTAGCTTCCTTTTCTCATGTCAGATTTTAATTGCAATTTGCAAAATGGGTAGATTTATAATCATGGGCCAAACGTCCTGCACAGCAGCTTCCATTCTACAGGATGTCACATTAATTTACCATATCGAGCTAGTAACATGTATGTCACTCCATCTTCCATATGTATGTAGGATTATTTAGCTATGATTCTCTAGAAGAGGGTGCATAACCTAATTAATTCCCTTCCCTTGTTTTATTTTTCTGTTCAATCCTGCTTTTGTCAGAACTTCTCTTTCTAATCTCTCTCCCTTAGAGATCCCATATACCCCTATGATCAACGATCATCATTAAACCACTGATTCCTAAATCTATATCTTCTGGTCAATCAGTTACCAAGTAAGTCAAGTTAACAAGCATTTATTAAGTGTCTACTATATTCCACATACTGTGCCAAGTGCTAGGAATACAAAGAAAAGCAAACGAAAATCCAACAGTTCTCATGGAGACTTTATTTCTTTCATTAGGAAATAACATGCAAAGACACTATAAAAACAAGATACATAGAGGAAAAATTTCTCACTGTTATCACACCACACCAAGGCCTCATCATCTCAAAGTTGGATTTCATAAGCATCCTATTTGGCATCTTTTATTCAAATTTGTTTTGTACACAAGTGATGAATTAATATTTTCTAAACATCATCTCCATATTATGTTCCTCTTCCTTGATCATCTTTATCCCCATCTATACAGCACCTCCATCTTTACATGGAATGTACTCTCCTTTCTCCTCTTCATCAAAACCTTTCCTTGAAATGATAAATCCAAGAGACATGGCAAGAGAAGAAATCAATATGACTTGGTGACTAGAGATGTCAGTGGCAAAAAGCAAGAAAGAGTCAAAGGGATTCCTGAAACTTAGAGACTGAGTAACTAGAAAAATACTGCTGCCATTTGTAACGACAAGGAGGTAGGAAAAAGCGTCTACTTTGGAGATATGAGATAATCAATGCAGTTCTAGGATTATGTGGCATTTGAGGAACTGGTAGGTTACAAGGGTCAGAGGAGAGGAAAAATTCAGAATGGAGCAAAGCTTTTGAACCTGAGGTTTCAAAAATCACTCTACAGATCCTACAGAATCAAAATTTCTCTGTAATCTTAGTACAATACCTTAGGATTAAGGGGATTTTTTTGTTCCATCTTCATTATAGCCTTTTTCTCTCCTTACTCCTCTCCTGTCAGCCGCTCCCTCTCTCTCTAAACCACCCCACCCTTATTCTCTCATTGGCCCAGAAGTGACCGGCCCTGGTAGGTAAAAATGGTCCAGGAGGTAACACCCTTGAAGTTGCTATAGAGCATTTCTGGGTAACCCTGCCTCAGCTATGGGTAATCAACTTAACAGTTGATCAGGGAAGCTTCAATAAGTCTGGGATACCTTTATGGGTCCCAAGGCTTCTTAAAAAGAACTGAGTCCATGTCCACCCATTAGGAGTATCCAACAATATTTCTAGCATCTTTGTGAGACACTAAAACCTGGGAACATTCTTTCTATTTCTCATTTTCAACAGCAGCTACACTGGAATACAGGGAGAGAAAAAAAATTGCTAAGTCATTGCCAGTTTTAAAAGAAAAAAAATTTAAGGAATGAAAAATTATAGAACCTTAACTCAATAATGATTTTAATTGCAGGCAGACATCAAAATGGTTCAGCTTAGTTTTGTAGAAATTGTGGCAGCCAATGGGGCATATATTAAAAAGAAACACCAAGTTTAATTAGCCTTAAGATTTTATACAGGGTGGCCCAACCCTCCCACACCTAGTTTGTTACCCATTAGGTCATCCTCTTTTTCAGTCACCCCCTCTCTTTCCCTTTTCTCCCTCACTGTCATGACAAGCCAATTGGGAGAATGACAGACAGATGCAAACAAGGTTTGGGTAATTACAGCACTGCGGCTGGTTGTTGTTTGAACATCATTTTATTTCTTCCAATCAAACAGGTCCTTGGACTTCACAGCCCTGTATTTCAGATGGGGGCGATGCTGATTATATTATGACATTACAGCACAGACTGGCAGATCAGACAAAGTAGATTTCACTTAATTAAACTGCAGTATCTTTCGTCTAAAGTCCAGGATAGGATTAATCGAAAGGTAGCTCTTTATCATTCCGATTAATGCAGGGATTTGAGGAGTGATCCTAGAGATTTCTGATTTGATGGCTAGTCCAGCGTCTAGCTGGCAGGTGGCTCTGCATCTGTATAACTCGCAAAAATAACACCAGATTGGGATACACGGCAAGGTTACATCCTTCCCTGTTATTTTTTATCTAAAGGAAATGCAGATGGATGTGAATACTGCCATGTCTATTACTTTCTTTTTTAATTTTTAATTAGGAAAATGCCCATTAGGAGGACCAGTTTTTCCCAAATCCCACAACATTTTATGAATGGTTTCCCACAATTCCACTTAGTACTGTGCTCTGATGGCTGCCCCTTCTCTTGCCTTTTCATCAGCATGTCCCAATTTGAATAGTTGGATGGCTCAAGCTGCAGCTTCTCAAGTAGCTGACAGGTTCCAATTCTTATCAGAAGAGGCACAATACACTGATTTAAGGAGGAATTTTGTTCCAATAGTTCTTTTCATACTCACTGTATCCTCAAATTCTTTACAAAGTAATGAATTAGATACTTACAGTGTACTGGCTATTCTACTGAAAGATCAACACCCCCATCCCACCCCCTCACCCCAATCAGGCAAAGGAAAGGAAAATGGGGCCTGGTAGGCAAGTACTTAACGGAATGATGAAATGGTCACAAGCTCATTCTGTTATCCTTTGTATAAAAATAACGCCCCAGTTTCTTTGTGAGAGGTGGAAGGCTAAGGGTGAGAGCTGACAGTATACTTCTATCAGAAAGACTGGACAGCAATACCAATTCAATTCAATAAGCATTTATCAAATGTCTATTATGAAGTTGACCCATCTAATAACAGTGAGGGTGAAGAGTTACTGCCTAGACTCAATGCATGAGCAATTATCTAGGTGATTACTAGATAACTTAAACATTAGAAGTTTTCCTTAATTTAGTAATGAGTGTTAGATAAATTTGATAATGCACATTATTTGAGAAAGATTTTCTTATTTGACAAAAACTTATGGGAAAAGTAGACAATTTGGAAGAAATTAGGTTTAAACCAATATCTTATACCAAATACCATAATAAGTTTTAAATGGATACTTAGAGGTGAATATAAAAGGTCATACCATTAAAAAAAAAAACAGAAAAAGAATGAGACCAGGTACTTTCATAGCTATGCTAAGAGGAGAATTCATAACTGAACAAAGGATTGAGATCACAAAAAAATGTACTAAATTATTCAATTACTTGAAATTGAAAAGCTTTTATACAAACAAGCAGAATAAGAAGGGAAGCTAGTGAGTAGGGGGAAAAACCTTTGCACAAAATATCTCTGTTAAGGATCTGATATTCAAGATATATAGAGAATTAGTTCAAATATCTAAGAACAAGAGCCAATCCCCAAAGGATAAGTAGTCAAAGAATATGAACAAATAGTTCTAAGAAGAATTGCAAACTATTAGCAAAAATATGAAAGACTCTTCCAAGTTACTAACAGTAAAAGAAATGTAATAAAAATGAAGTTTTACCTAACATCCAGAAAACTGGCAAAGTGGACAAAAAGAAAGAAATAGTCAATGTTAGGGAGATTATGGAAAAACATGTATGTTAATATACTATGGTAGAACTGAAAATTGGTACAACTATTATGGAAAATAATTTCTGATTAAACTAAGAAAGTCACTAAAATATCCATACTCCTTGACACAGAAATCCCACTGCTAGGCATACAATCCAAGGAGATCAAAGAAAAGTAAAGTCTCATATATACCAAAATATTCACAGTAGCACTTTTTGTGGAAGAAAAGCAGTAGAAACAAAGAATATACCTCTTCACTGGGGAAAGGTTAAACAAATTCAGGTACATGAATGTACTGGAATATCACTATACTGTAAGAAATTATGAATATAAAAAATACAGAGAAGTAAGAAAAGATATATGAATTGATGAAGAATAAAGTAAGGAGAATTTTAAAAAACAGTATTTGTGCCAGCTATATACCAAGGTAGTGGAAATAACAACAACAACAAAGCTGAATACTGTAAAATAATGAGCAAGTATGAACTTGTGATGAGGAAATGCACCTCCCTCCCTTCTTTGCAGAGGGGCATGGATTATGTATGTGAAATCTTGCATGTGCTGTTAGATATGGCTGACTTATTTGCTCTGTGTTGGTAGACTACTTTTATTTTTCTTTTTTTGTCAGTTCTTTATTGTAAGAGGTAGCTAGCTGGGGAGGAAACAGGGGATGAACATAATTGGAAGTGATGGTGATATTAAAACAAAATATTATCTACTTAACTATTTTAAATTAAAAAGATTTCAAGTAAGTTAACTAACTTCAAGAAAGTTAAGTGGAAAGAATACTACACTAGGAAAAAAATATCCTGAATCCCAATTCCTCTTTCAATATTTACTAAGTAAATAAAGCAGCATATTTACATTTTTACTAAGGCAGCTAGGTGGCACAGTGGATTGAATTCTGGATTTGGGATCAGGAAGACCTGAGTTCAGACCAGCCTTGGATACTTATGAGCTGCATGACCCTGGACCAGTCACTTAACCTCAGCCTGACAAGTTTCTCATTTGGATAATGGGGATAATAATAGAACCAACCTCAGAGGGTTATTATGAGGGCGAAATGAGTTATTATTTGTAAAGTGCTTTGTAAACAATTAAGTGCTATATAAATGCTAGTTGTTATGATGATGATGATAATGTGACCTTGATTACAAGGTATGTTAGAAGGTATATTCCAGTAGAGTGAAAACAGCACTAGTGTCATAGTTAGAAGACCTAAATTCTAGGTTTTGCCCTCTAACTAATTAACTTAATTGCAAGACTTTGGACACATCATTCAATTTTTCTAGGCCTCTGTCTCATCAACTCTAAGCCAACAGAGATTGTATTATATGATTTCTTAAGGCCTTTTCCACTCCAAAATTCTAGGATTCTAGAAGTCTTTTTATTTTTTTTTAATTTTTTTAATTTTAATTTAATTAAATTTTTTTTTTAGGCAATTGGGGTTAAGTGACTTGTCCAGGGTCACACAGCTAGTAAGTGTCAAGTGTTTGGTCTGAGGCCAGATTTGAACTCAGGTCCTCCTGCCTTAAGGGCCGGTGCTCTACCCACTGTGCCACCTAGCTGCCCCTAGAAGTCTTTTTAACTCTCTAAGATGCAGTCCTCCTCACTTTTCTAGATGGTATTATGGAGGACATGGAAGAAAAGAAAAATAAGCTGCCATCTGTTCCAGAAAGGTAAGGGCCTTTCCAAAACTGCAGGCCAAACACTTGAAAAGAAGATGGCTCCAAAAACAGATACTGGAAGATTTGAAGAGAAGTTAATCTATAAAGAGGTAAAGTCTGTCATCAGGAAGACAGACAGATATACAGAAGGGAAACTCAATAGGCTAGAATGGCAGAAAAACCAGGCAATTCCTAAGTACCTACAGAACTCAAATTGGCTCTGGTGACCAGAATTAGTTATCAAAGATGCCAGCTCCAAGGCAAGGAGGTACATACAATGTCACATTCACTACACTCAACAAAACTTCAATTGTGGAGCCATAAATTGCATGGAGGAACCCAAAATGGAGGTCTGAGAACAACTGGATTTACAAATACAAGATCAAGAAACAACAAACTGCCTGAACTGGTAATTCCCTTTCTGCAAGATCTTTCGGTTAATGTGGAATTATCTGCATGGAGGAGTTCATCTATGCTGTTGGCTAGCACTTCAAATGTGCCCTTTTAAATTATCTTCTCCACAGGGAAGAATGAGGAAAAAGATTATATATTTCGTGAAGATGGTTTTGCTGGTAACAAGGAAGACCATATTAACAAGCTTATGAGAAGAATGAATTCAAGGAGTCTACCATGCTTATTTTTCTAATGATCTATTGATGAAAATTCTTGTGATTAAAAATGGGGATAATTATACTTTACCTTCTTGAAGGCAGGGAAATAGAGAAGATAATCTATTGAGCTCTCTGCAGGCTCTAAAATCGGTGGTTCTATGAACTAAAATGACAGGAAAATATGACTTTTTCTATAAATGTTTAACATTAAAGCATTTATTAAGTGCTTACTATATGACAGGAATTGTGCTAAGTGCTCAGAATACAAAGAAAGGGGTAGGGGGAGTACCTGCTTTCAATGAGCATTACTAAGGTGGAAATATAAATGAACCAGGAGTCAAGAAACCTGAAGTCTAGATCTAGCTCTGCCATAACTTGCATGATACTGGATGTTACTTTATCTCTCTGGTCTTCACTTTCTTGGTTTCTAAAATAAGAGAATTGAATTAGATGATTTCCATAACTATCTTTTATGGTCTGCAATTCTATGATTCTTTGACAGTCACAAAGTAAATAATAACATGAACTAATTAGAGGGGAAAAAAAAACCTACCTGAATTACTGAAAAGTCAAAACTATAGAATAATTAAAAAACATGGAATAATGGAGAGAAAGTTGACCTCATTTCAGAAGAACTAAGTTCAGGTCCTGTTGCTGATACATACTGACTGTGTGACCCTGAGCAAGTCAATTAATCTAGACATTTCTGAACAATTTCTAATGCAAAGTGGTAGAGGGCAGGAGTTTCCCACATAAATGAAATTATACCTACCTCCCAAAAAAAGGATTACTTTCACGTATT
Source organism: Vombatus ursinus (assembly GCF_900497805.2). Lineage (NCBI taxonomy): Eukaryota > Metazoa > Chordata > Mammalia > Diprotodontia > Vombatidae > Vombatus > Vombatus ursinus. Next base: position 24,728,156 of record NW_020941197.1, read on the forward strand.
TATTGCAACTAGAATTAGATAATAAAATGTTATCTATTAAATATCTTTAATAGATTTTTTATTTTTAAGATTAACATATACATTTGAAAGTTAATGGATTGCTCTAACACTCAGAGATTCCATTGCTAAGCACTTATCCCAAGGAGGTCAAAGACAGGAATGTCCCATAGACGATAAAATATAAATGCAGTATTTTTTTGTGGTAGCAAAGAATAGAAACAAAGTAAATGCCTGTTCGTTGTGGAATGACTAAACAAACTATGTTATGTTGATATAATGGAATACTACTGCACTACTTTAAGAGAGAATGTGTTTTGGAATATAGGGAAGCATAAGAAAACTTATATGAACCAACATAGAATTAAGGAAGCAGAGTCAGGAAAATAACATACACACTGACTACAAAAATGTAAATGCAAAGAAAGAACAACAACAACAACAACAAAATAAATGATGCGTAACTATAATGACCAAGCTTAACTCTAAAGAAGAGATGATCTAAATACTCACATGAATAAAACAGAGAAAGAGCAGATCAATGAACTGGGCATGTGATTTAAAAAGTTAGAAAAAGAACAAACTAAAAATCCCCAATTAAACACCAAACTAAAAATTCTGAAACTCAAAGGAGAGATGAATAAATTGAAAGAAAACTATTGAAGTAATAAATAAAACTAAGAGCTGGTTTTATGAAAAAAAAAAACAATAAAATAAATAAACCTTTGGTTAATTTGATTCAAAATAAGAAAGAAAAAACCAAATTACCAGTATCCAAAATGAAAAGGGTGAATTCACCACCAATGAACAGGAAACTAAAGCAATAATTAGGAGCTATTTTGCCCAACTGTATGTCAATAAATCTGACAATCTAAGTGAAACAGATGAATATTTACAAAAAAATTAATTGCCCCAGATTAACAGCACAGGAAATAAAATACTTAACCCCATTTTAGAAAAAGAAATTGAACATGACATCAATCAACTTCCCAAGAAAAAAATTTCCAAAGCCATATGGATTTACAAGTGTATTCTATCAAACATTTAAAGAACAATTAATTCCAATACTATATAAACTATTTGGAAAAACAGGCAAAAAAGGAGTCCTACCAATTGCCTTTTATGACACAAATATGGTGTTGATACATAAACTAGGAAGAGACAAAACAGAGAAAGAAAATTATAGACCAATTTCCCTAATGAATATTGATCCAAAAATTTAAATAAAATATTAACAAAGAGATTACAACAATTTATCACCAGGATAATATACTATGACCAAGGTGGATCTTTACCAGGAATGTATGGCTGCATCAGTATTAGGAAAACTGTCAGCACAATTGACCATATCGATAACAAAACCAACAGAAATCATATGATTATCTCAATAGATGCAGAAACAACTTTTGACAAAATACAGCACTCACTCCTATTAAAAACAATAGAGAGCATAGAAATAAATGGAGCTTTCCTTAAAACAATAAGTACTATCCACCTAAAACCATCAGCAAGCATTATATGTGATGGGGATAAGCTAGAAGCATTCCAAATAAGATCAGGGTGAAACAAGGATGCCCACTGCCACCACTATTAATCAATACTCTATTAGAAGTTTTAGCTTTAGCAATAAGAGAAGAAAAAGAAATTGAAGGAATTAGAATAAGCAATAAGGAGACAAAACTATCACTTGATGCACATAATATGATGGTACACTTACAGAATCCTAGAGAATCAACTAAAAAACTTATTGAAATAATTAACGACTTCAGCAAAGTCACAGGATATAAAATAAACCCACATAAATCATCAATAATCATATATATATGTATATATATACATATATATATACACACATATATATTTCCAAAAAAGCTCAGCAGAAAGAGATAGAAAGAGAAATTCCACTTAGAATAACTGTGGAAAATATAAAACTATTTGGGAGTCTACTTGCCAAGACAAACCCAGGAATATGAACCACAATTACAAAACATTTTTCATACAAATAAAGCCAGGTCTAAACAACGGAAAAATATCAATTGCTTATGGGTAGGCCGAGATAATATAATAAAAATGACAATTCTACCTAAATTAATTTACTTATTCAGTGCCATAGCAATTAAACTACAAAAAAATATTTTATACAGCTAGAAAATACAGTAACAAAATTCATCTGGAAGAACAAAAAGTCAAGAATACCAAGGGAACTAATGAAAAAAAATGCAAAGGAAGGTGGCCTAGCCATACCAGATTTAAAACTATGCTATAAAGCAGCAATCATCAAAACTATTTGGTACTGGCAAACAGAGTGGTAGATCAGTGGAACAGATTAGTTATACAAGACACAGCAGTAAATGACTATAGTAATCTACTGTTTGATAAATTCAAAGACTCCAATTTTTGGGATAAGAACTCACTATCTGACAAAAACTGCTGGGAAAACTGGAAAAAAAGTATGGCGGAAACTGGGCATAGACCAACATCTCACACCGTGTACAAAGGTAAAGTCAAAATGGGTATATGATTTAGACATAAAGGGTAATACTGTAAGCAAATTAGGAGAGCAAGGAATAGTTTACCTGTCAGATCTGTGGAGAAAGGAAGAATTTATGAATTTTGATTATATTAAATTAAAAAGGTTTTGCACAAACCAAACCAATGCAACCGAGATAAGAAAAGCAAAAAAAGGGAAACAATTTTTACAGCAAGTGTTTCTGATAAAGGCCTCATTTCTCAAATATGTAGAAAACTGAGCCAAATTTATAAGAATACAAGTCATTCTCCAATTGATAAAGGATCAAAGGATATGAAGAGGCAGTTTTCAGATGAAATTAAAGCTATCTATAGTCATATGAAAAAATACTCTAAATCACTATTGATTAGAGAAATGCAAATTAAGACAACTCCGAGGTACTATCTCAAAACTATCAGAATGGCTAATATGTCAGAAAAGGAAAATGATAAATGTTGGAAAAGATGTGGGAAAATTGAACACGAATACATTGTTGATAGAGCTCTGAACTTATCCAACCATTCTGAAGAGTGATTTGGAACTATGCCCTAAGGGCAATCAAACTGTGCAGACCGTTTGATCCAGCAATACCACTACCAGGTCTTTCTCTCAAAGAGATCATAAGAAAGGGAAAAAGACCTACATGTACAAAAATATTTATTGTTAACTCTTTTAGTAGTGGCAAAAAATTGAAAATCAAAGCAATACCCATCAATTGGGGAACAGCTAAACAAGTTGTGGTACATGAATATAATATAATACTACTACTGCGCTATAAGAAATGATGAGCAGGTGGATTTCAAAAAACCTGGAAAGACTTACATGAATTGATGCTAAGTGAAGTGAATAGAACCAGGAGAACATTGTACATAGTAACAGTAACACTGTGCAATGATCAATAGGGTTGACAGCAATACAGTGATCCAAAACAACTCCAAAAGACTCATGACAGAAAATGCTATTCACATCCAGAGAAAGAAACATGGAGTTTGAATGCACATTGAAGCATACTATTTTCACTTTTTTGGTGGCTTTTCCCTTTCAATCTGTTTCTTCTTTCACAACATGACTAATATGGAAATATGCTTCCATGACTGCACATGTATAACCTATATCAGATTGTTCGCCATCTTGGGGAGGGGGGAGGGAAAAGGGGGAGGGAGGGAGAGAAATTTGGAACTCAAAATCTTATAAAAATGAATGTTGAAAGTTATCTTTACATGTAATTGGAAAAAATAAAATACTAGTTACCAAAAAAAAAACAAACCAGAACTAAACAGAAGAAGAAGAGATGACAAAATGCAACCTCCATCCCTTCTTCGAAGAGCTAAATGATGGTAGGTGTGCAACACTGCACATACTGTCAGATTTGGTTGACGTGCTGGTTAGTTTTGTTGAGTTTTTTTCTGGACAAGGCCTATCCTTGACTCTCTTCTCTTTTCTCTCTTTTTCTTGGTGACTTCATCAGCTCTAACAGGTTTAAATGCCAATTCTTTGGAGATGATTCCCAGGTTTATATATTCAGTCCTAGTTTCTTTTTTCTTTTTAAAATTTATTTTATTTTTAATTTATGGAATAAAACAAGTATTACCATAACATAGTATAATTAAAAAGATGATTGTACATGAAACTGCATATTATGTACAACTTGTTATCCCTTTAAAGTATAATTTAGTTACGATATAAATTTCTTTTTTTCTGCTTTTTTTTCTTCCCCCTTCTCCCTCACCCTAGAGATGGCTACCATTAGACACAAATAGGTATGTATGTATGTATGTATATGTGTGTGTGCATGTGTGTAAAATTATTCTATACATACTTCCATTTATCAGTTCCTTCTCTGGATGCAGATAGCTTTTTTCTTTATGTGTCCTTTATACTTAATTTGTATATTTTATAATAGTCAAAATGACTTAATCGCTCAAAGTCACTCTTATAACAATACTGCTGTTACTGTATACAATGCTGTCTTGGTTCTGCTCGTTTTGCTCTTCATTATTTTGTGCCCTGGTTTCAAATTGGATATCTCACAGGTATTTCAAGCTCAATATGTACAAAATGGAACTCATTATCTTTCCCCTAAATCTCAATATTTTTAGCACCACCATCCTTCTAGTTACCCAGGTTCACAACCTCAAATTCATCTTCAACTTCTCATTCTCTCTCACCTAAACATTCAATCAATTGTGAAATCCTGTTGACTCTACTTCCCCAACATCATCTATTTTAGCCCTCTTCTCTCTACTCACATAGCTATGTCTATAGTGCAGTTCTTCACCACCTCTCACTACTACTGAAGGCCATCCCTCCCCCTGCCCTGCAATTCTTCCTACAAAGTGACTTTCCTAAAGCACAGGTTTGACCATGTTGCTTTCTCATTCGATAAACTCCAGCAGCCTCCTTTTACCTTAAGGATCTTATACAATCTTCTTCGTCACTGAAAGCCCGTTACAACATGACTCCAACCTGTCTTTCCAGTCTTAACTATATATTACTCCCTTTTCTTCACTCTACAATCTAGGCAAACTGGCCTTATTGTTGCTTCTCAAACAGGTAACTCCTCCCATCTGCAGACCTTTTCATAGGCTGTCCCCCAAGCCTAGAATGTATGCCTTCTTCATATCTACCAATTAGAATCCATAGTTACCTTCAAAACTTAGCCCAAGCATCAACTTCTACGTGAACTTTTTTGAGTTCACACCCAACCCCTTTACCTACATTTCCACCCCACCCCCTCAAACTATATTATATTTATATATCTATTTTGAAAATATATATATATATATACACATAAATATTATCTATCCTAAAATAACGTTTTTAATCTTCACATCTCCAGTGTCTTGCACAATGCCTGTAATTTAGTAGGCACTTAAATGTTTTTTGATTAATTGATTGATTCTCTTTCCTTTTAATTCTTTGTTATAAGGGATGGCTCCCTAGATAAGAGATGAGGGAGGATAGAATAGGAAATGAAGGTGATGTAAAAAAAAGTTAATAAAATTTAAAATTTAAAGATTTAAAAAAGAAAATATTAATGGATGCTTCTTAAATGCTCGAAAACATTATTTTTAAAGTTAATTCCTTCCCCTAAAACTCCATCTTCACTGCAAATTTACTTATCCAAGCCTTTCTTGATAGCGCAAAAATAAAATTCAGTTTAACTCTTTTTCAGAGGATCATAGATTCTAAATTAGTGGGGTCTGAAATGATGGAGTTTTACCATAATTATATATCTAAGAGACTTCAGCTTATAAACTAAGCTATTTACAAGACCTTTACTCCAACACACTGTCACATTCATTTTACTCACTACTCAAAGAAGAAAAACAACCCTATGGCTTTTGTAAAAATTTATTTCCTAAGGATAAAAAAAATAAAGAACAAGAAACCAAGGAGTTTAGAAGAATATTTGTACAACCATGCTAAAAATAAGGGTATACTGTCCCCAGGCTCCAAGTAGGCTGTCAGTTTTGTTTCTCAACACATAGGTTAGTTCAAAGAATTTCAGTCAAACAATTCAGTTCAATTCAATTCAATGAGCATTCATTAGTAACATATCTAATATGGAAGTTATGATAATACCAGGAATAACAACCAATTTTTGTTCAATTATGACTATTTCCTTAACAATTAATAATTTAGTCACCAATATTATATCTGACCTTTTGCTCATCTCTGATTACATGTGTGATGGGCACATGTATATGTCAGATTTATTGGTAACTGATGCTTTTATACTATCAAAATTTTTAAAAGCTTTGTGGTGATCAATAAATCCTTCAAACACCCTGGAACATCTTTCTTGCCTTTAAAAGCATTTTGGAATAAAGTCTTTAACAAAGTACATACACCTAAGCTGGTGAGAAATATAACCTGGGTAGGAAGAGGGCACAATTGTGATTTTTTTCTAAATTAAATTGATAAATTAATGTGCTAAAAACCAGCCTCTAAAATCTAGCTTACTGTGAATCCACTAGGTCATTTCCATCTCTATCTCATAAGAATATTCTAAGGAAAAGACTCAAAAGGAGAAGTTTCTCAAAGCATTGCTCTCTAGGTTGGCATCAAATATTAAATCATTATCAGCAAATATTTACTGAGTGCTTTTTATGAATAAGGTGCTGCTGCAAGGAATTTTAAGTAACATAAAATGACCCCTTCCCTTAAGAAATTTATCATCTACTTGGGGCTTGGAACAGTAGGTGCTTAATAAATGCTTACTGACTAACTAAGGAGAAAGACATCAATATATAAAAAGTTAAGTAATAATAGAAAATAATTGCTTAATGCGACAAGATATAGTATATGTTAGTGAGTAGTACCAAATGAACGAACAGGCATTTACTATAAACATGGGAGACACCACAATGGGGCAGAGAATTTCAGAAGGTTTTATGGAATAGGAGGGATTTGATTTGGTTTATGAAAGATGGATAAGATTTGAAGAGATTGGGTGGAATAAGAGAGTTTTTCCAGCAGGTGTGAGCAAATGAATGTTGTGAGTAAAAAGTATGAATGTAGCTATGCATAAGTCATGTTTATAGGACTGTGATTTGGCCTATTTGGCTGGAACAAAGGAGGGCAAATAGTTGGCAATAAGGTTAAAAACATAGGTTGGGGACAGATGTGACAAATCTTGAATGCCAGAAGATACCTATGGATTGATGTAACTTCTATATGGTTTGAACTTCACTATTACACAGAGTGTTACCAAAATCTTCAGTTTTAATAGTTTAAAAATGCTTTAAGATTTTGAGGACATCCTACATTGCATTTGACAATTTACAAATCTCTTTATTGACAATGATTATATATAGTAGGTGACAGAAGTATTATCTTTCTATTTTTACAAATGGGAAAACTGAGGCTTGCCCAGTTAACTGACTAGCTCAATTGTAGAGGGCAGAGCTGAAATTAAAACCCAGATGCCCTAAATCTAGTTCTCTTCCCACTATGCCACACTGTCTCACTTCTTAATTTTTCAATCATTCTCTAAGTTAAATTTAGCACCCCTCTGTAAGATAGAGGTATCATGTAAGTGTAGAGGGAACAAAGGATGGAAAGAAGGGAAAATGCTATGTGTTCCTTTCTTATTTTTCACCCTATGTGATATCCTTCCCTCATTCCCTACTTCCACATGAAGTTAGAGAAGAAAATGAAGGGGCAATATCCACACTTTACGTTACCCAAATCTCTGAGGCTTTCTTATGCTAGGCGAGAGGCCTTGACTGAGACAATGAGCACCCCCAAATTATAAAGGGTGTAGACACCAGAATGTCAAAGAAAATCTTCTCTGGGAAGGGAACTTCTGTTTTTAAGTAGTATATACTCAGTATACAGAGTCTCTTTGTCACTTATTCACTGATTTAATAGTAATAATAGGGAAGCTTGACTTTGGAAGGATATTTTGGGGGAAGGCAGTAATGAAATGGAAAGTGGGAAATGGGACTTCTTTCTCCTGTAGTATAGGTTCTACCTCCTCCTGTGCTGTTTTCCTGTCCAATCTCCAACCTTCAAAGGGAGGAGATAGAGTAAAGCAGTGCCTCCCTTCTGACCATCTGACCTTGTGCCCCCATCTCATACTGCACTTGCCTCCAGGCTGATCTCCATCCTCCATCTGAAAGAGGAATGGTGCCCTCCACTCAATGATGAACATTCTCATACCTCTTCATACCCTTCAATCTACAGTGAATCCCTATATATCATCATCCAAACCTCATTCCCTACATCCTCATAACCTGATTCCTTCTTCCCATCTTTTCAAACTGCTCACCCCAAAGTTTCAACCAAACACCACCTGGACCTTCCATTGTCTCCTCTAGAAGAACTGTTCTAGAATAAGTGGAGAAGAGTAAAGTGTAAGAAGACTGGAAAAGTAGGAAGGGGACAGGTTGTGGAGGGCTTTTAAACCTAAACACAGGATTTTATATTTGAACTTGAGGTATTAAGAAGCCATTGGAGTTTGTTGAGCAGGGGTAAGGAGAGTTAACATGATCAAACCTTTGCTTTAGGTCTGCTTTAGGTCTTTTGGCAGTGTAGTGGAGGATGGACTGGGATAGGCAGAAATGAGGCAGGTAGACCAACCAGAAAGTACTGCAGTAGACCAGCCAGGAGGCACTAAGAGCCTGCACCAGGCTGTGTGAGGGGAGGAAATGAATACATGCAAGAGATGTTGTGAACAAAGAAATGACAAGACTTGGCAATAGCATGGATAGAAAGAATGAGTGTGTGAGCACAAGAGGATGGTTGGGAGTCCGGCAAGAGTCATCATGCCATCAACAGTAATAGGGAAATATGGAAGGGAAGGAAGGAAAAAAGGAAATAAACATTTATTAAGCACCTACTATATGTCAGGCACTGTGGTAAGTTCTTTACAAATACCTCATTGGATTTAGGAGGAGTAGAGGGTCTAGGAAAAAGATAAACACATTCTGGTTAAAATATGCTGAGTTACAGATGCCTATGGGACATCCAGCTCCAGATATCCAAGAGAAAATGGGGATGCAAGACTAGAGCTCAGGAAAGAGATTAAGGTTAGTTATATAGAAATGGGAATCATCAGCATAGAAATGATAATTGAATCTATAGGAGTAGATGAGATCACCAAGGAAGATAATATAGAGAAAGGATGGGGCTCAGGACAGAGCTTTGTGGGACTCTTGAGGTTACTGGGAATGACATGGACATGGAGGGAGAATCAGCAAAGGAGACCGAGAAGGAGTAATCTGTCAGGTAGGAGGAGAACCAGGACAGAGCAACCAGGAGAGAGAACTAGCTCACAATCATCTAAAGCAGGGAGAATATATAGCACGAGAAGAGGATCAGCAGTAGCAAAGGCTGCAGAGGTCAAGAAGGACGAGGATTGACAAAAGGCTATCAAATTTGGCAATTATACTTCTCTGTCTCCCTTACACAGTTATTGTGTTGATTGACTGAAAGTATGTTAATGCACTTTGTAAACCTTAGAGTGATACGTATATTAATGTAAGCTATTTATTTATCTATCTATTTATTTATTTATTATCTTTTAAGCCCATGACAGTTATGAAGGCAGAAACAAACAGATGTGGGATGAGGGACAAACTGAGAATATGACTTCTCTTTTGGGTTTTAGGAATACCCTCTGCTGTATCATGTAGTCATGAACTTTTAGAGCTGAAAAGGGTCTTATTGATCTTCTAGCCCAGAGTTTGGCCATGGACCCCTTCCCTGAATAACATTTTAAAATATATAAAATAAAATACATAGGATTATAAAGGAAATCAATTACATTGAAATAGTCAGAAGATGTATTTTTAAAAGTCAATAAATCCAAGGTTTAAGAACCTCTGATTTTAGTCCAATCTTCTTGCTTTACAGATGAGGAAACTGAGGCCCAGAGAGGCTAAAGAATATGTTCAAAGTCACATAGCTAGCTATGTAAATCAATGTAATTTGAATTTAACCCTACTACAGGGCTCTTATTCTATGTTATGCTGCTTCTTCAAATCTCTGGTCTAGAGATAAACTTGCATATCAATGTAACTATTCAGGAAAAATTAGTAAGTCAGGAAAAGAAGAAATAAAACCTTCTGAGAAACTCTGTTTTCTCACGCACGATTCCAAGTGAAATATCTCACAAGTTAGTCCTTTATTCTGGATGGGTGACTAAAGATGTTTTGTTTGAAGATTCATGGAGAAGTCTTTATTGAAAAGTTCAAAAGTGGATTTAAAATGTTCAAAAGCTACCCAAATTTCTCAATAGCGGCAGCTTATTTCCTCACCCTTTCTTTTCTTAAAAATAAGGAGCTGTATAATTACAAAGTATAATTAATAATAATAGCAACAATTACTGCAAGTACAACAGAAATAATGATAGTAAGCACCATGGGCCCAAATCCCCATAGTTACACAGGATGTGAATCCATCCCAGTGTTCTTAAGACCAGGCAGCAGCCCAAAAATGCAGGAAAATTAAAAAAAATAACACCACCACAACTTTTCCTATGTTTCCTAGAGTATAAATGGATAAAATAAATAATAAGCATAAGCACCTCTTGCTAAAGATTCTGGTGTCAATATTGATTAAGTCAGAGCACAGAAAAGAAGAGCCACATGAAGCCTCTAATGCCTGGAAGAAGGTTGTATCGTTATTAATTACTGCATGTATCCAGTTCCCTTTCCACTTAAGCATTATATTCATATTTTCCTTCTTCCCATTTTCCCACAATCTAACTAGACCAAGATGAGGCTTTTCCCATTGCCAAATACAAGAGATACTGATAACCTTCAGGTCTTCCTTGAATTAGTGTGGCATAAATGTACACATTGCTTAAGATGATGTGCATCTTTATACGATGCTCACTGTCAGTAAGAAAAAGAAATACACCACCTCACAGGCTTAGTTTACATGGCATCTAATAGAGTTAGGGTACTAAGTTTATACACAAGCACTTTAACTAGTCACGGGCTTAAATAGTAATACAACCACTCTTCTTTTCCACAAAAGTATCTGACACAAGGCATCTGTATGGGGGGCTGGGGAGGCAGTGCTAAGCCAAAAACTTAACTAACCTGAAAGACCACTGCACGTATGGCCTCAGATGTAAAAATATTGATTTTTAAAATCAGAGACCAATGTATATTTATTCAGAAGCTTGCTGAGATGGCAAATAGCAAATTGGAGTTTCTATGAAACAAAACAGAATCTGCAGAGAAACCAATCTTCTGTTCAGTGCCCTGGACTCCAAACTCACAAATCTATGAACATACTCAAACAGCAGCTACTAACCTGGAAACCTCTTGATTCAACTACCATAGCATTATTTTATTTTTATTCGTCATATACATTTCCTTTTTTAACTGATGGTGCAGTTTTTTATTTTTGTTTTTAAAACAGCTATATTTCCTCCTCACCTGTATGCTTAAATTTTCTGGCATTGCACATTCAAAGGCGTGGCAAAACCTAGGTACAGGTCTACCCAGGAAGTCACTTTGGGACCCTTGCCTTCAGAAGTCAAGGAGGTTCTATTATATCAAATGTGCATAGTTAGTAAAAGGGATTTTTCTGTGCCCTGAGCAATAGCCATGTTGCTGCCTGTTCCCCTCCCCTGTCTGGTCACAAAGAGTTTTTTATGGTTTCACTCAGAATTCCTGTTCTGTATCTTGATTCCTCTTTAATGACTTGACCAAATTTCCAGGATGGTCTTTTCTTATTTGCCTGTTTTTGTTCCAGGGAATGAGGTGGTTCCTATGCTATTGCAGATTTCATTCAGAGACAGAATGTCGGTCTGAGATCACTCTGAATGCTGGCAGAGGAGGAAGGGTTTGGAAAAAAACGCTGTCCTCCAGTCAATGCCTACGCTGCACGACAAGAATGGACTCTGATGAGGTAATACTTTGCTCTCATCTCTATGCATGACTCCATGTGACCTATGTTTCCACTTCTAGCTACTCATCTGGTGAGGGTTATGTTTTTTTTTCCCATTCATCCTAGCTGATTTTCCATCAGCTTAGACTGGTGATAGACTTTCCATGCAAAACACTTTATTGGAGGAGGTAAAGAGAATATTTTTATTTTATTTCAGGAGGATCTTTTCTTCTGCCAGAATAGCCTGCAAACCTTAGATAGTCAGCAAAAGTTCTTGGGGGTTTTGGACTTCAAATGCAGGTATTGGGGCTGATGAGAAAAACAAAACATGGAGATTCAGGTGCCTGAGGTTAGAAATACTGGAATAAATTCAATTACACTAATTAATATTTAAGAAGGGCCAGAGATCACATAATGAATATGGGAAAGTAGGCCAGTCAGACATGAGTGATACCAAGAGTGCCAGATCCATTGATAACAGTAATAAATTGTACATTAATGCTCCAAGAAGAATGGGATAGGGAACTTAAAATAAATGCTCTAAGAGCTGTAACAAAAAGAAGACAGAATGTTCCAACAGAAAGTACCTGATTGGTCAAAATATACTTAGTTTGAGGGCTTTTGATCACATAGTTATAAGATAAGGAAAAGCGATCATAGATTTTGTGTTGGCATCAAATTACTGGCCACTGGTCTCAGTCTGAATTTGAACCCTCGGCAGGTAAGCAAATAATTTCCTACTAGTCAGGCCCACCTGGTTTCTTGGACCTGCCTGACTGACAAGTTAGAGTAAAAGTAAAAGCTGGTCAGGTTCCACCCAGATCTTTATCGGGCTCAATTCTTTCCTAATTTGATTTCTGCTACAGATCATACCAGAGGGTATGTCACCATCTCTGCTCAATACTGATCACCATCCCTTGCCTGGTTCAATTTTGTCTTTGTCTCTCCACTGTCTAGCTTGGTGCCTGGCATATAATAAGTACCCAATAAATGCTTATGGAATCAAAAAGAATCATTACCTCTTTTCATATTTTTTTAATTTATTTTATATATTTTGTACTTATTTACATAGTATTTCCACCACCACATCCCACCCCCATGAGAATGTAAGGCCCTTGAAACTACTTTTGCTTTTGTCTTTCTATTTCTTGGTATGTAGTAGATCATTAATTTATGCTTGTTGAATGGTGAATGAATGAATGAATGAATGAATGAATGAATGAATGAATGGCCTAGGCACCGTTTCCACCACTACTGCTAGGGCTACTTACTTTCCCTTCCCTACATTTTACTTAAGCCAGGGCTGGCTCAGCAGACATGGTACTGCTGCCATCTTAGCCAAGAGTCTTTGGCATATAAAGCAGTTGTTTTTTCGACCGAAGCCCAATGTGCACCATCCCATCTCCCAAGTCTGTTTTGTGGATTACTGCAGATCTGCAGATGGTGTGTACCAATCTTCCTTGTAGTCTCAGACTCAAATCAGCACAGCGGAACTTCTCTGTACCTTTCTCTCCACCCCTGCCCCTTCGCTACCCAACTTTAGCCTGAAACAAGCAAAATTTCATTGCCTTAAGGCCACAATTCCTCACAAGGAGTCCCCAAGATTGCTCCTAGGAGATAGCCTTGCTTTAATCTCCATGCAAATATTAGTCCAGGAAATTCAAAGAACTGGCACCTGCAACTGTTCTCAATGGCATCATGAAGCTGTGGATGCTGGGCAAAGGTGGAGGGGAGCATATTGCTTTTTTACACAATGGGTAGGTCAGAAGCCACACAATTATGTAACATTAAAAGGATTTGACTTTATTAAAAGCCTATAATTGTATACAGTTATCACCACTTAGAGCAAATTCTGTGGCCAAAGACCTTTATATTTCACAAAAACCTTGTGCATGTTTACTGGAAGGGGGGAGGGGAAATGCAACTAAGATCCCATAACACCCAGGCTCCTAATTTCTCAACCAGTCCTTTCATTTGGAGGAAGCATCTACTTACCTACCTAACCTCTAGGGAAGAATAATACATCATTCACTTTGCATTTTTGCCTGTGTGCAGAAAATAAACTGATTAATATGAGTTAAAATCTGTTAAAGTGAAAGAACAGTGGATTGGCAGGAAAGTCTCAGTCTTGCCACTGACTAGCTGTATGACCTTGGAAAAAATTACTATGTCTCCATTTACTTATTTGTAAAATGAGGGACAGTGGATTTGAGAATCTCTAAGGAAGCATCTTTCAGTTTGAATCACTGTTTTATTCTAAAGTTTAATTTCTTTTTGCTAGTTGAGAAGCATTTCCCAAGTAAACAGTAAGCTGTCTGGCCTTAATTCGATTAAACATGCTACTTAAAGTTAAGCAGAATTAAAATTTTACCTAAAGATGTACCTGACTTCAATTTCATCAAGGTCCCTTATTTTCTGGGCATAGAAAAAATGTGAAGTATAAATGATATATATCATTACTCTTGAAGGATTAGCTAAGTAATTGTTTTTCATTTAAAAAAAGAGCAAGTTAGAAAGTTGAGTACCTAATTGTTATAGAATTTAGATTTTGCTTTAGAGTGCCTGATTACTGAAAATGAATATATAGATTTCATAATTTAGCAGGCAATCACTAAGTCTGAAGGTTCTTAGTTTCACAAGTATCATATAGAATCATCATAAAATTTATGCATCCACATTTATTTTATACTTGCTCAAAATACCTTATGTCAAAGGGCTTCAAAAGGGTTTTAAAAACATTGATCAACTGCCACCTTAACCTGTTTATGTTTGATCATCTTTATGGCTGGAAAAGGGGCCCATAGTAACTCTCTTACATCACAGAGAAAGTAAATGGCAAAACTCAAAAAAGAATCAGTCTTCCATTTCCTAGGCTCATTCTCTCCTGACAATACATTTCAAACCTTCATGACTCTGGGGTATTAGTTAAGACACCAGTGAGTTCCTGCAAGGTTTTATAAAGAATGTACAAAACCGGCCTTTTTTTTTATTTTCCTTAAGGAAAAAAGAAATGAGTATCACTGATTTTAAACATTTGTACAAATAAGCTATTTTCATTTAGTTATCATATTTCTCTAAGGCTTCCTTTTATTTATTTGCTACTTACTGAGGTTATGTGCCTCGTAATCTGGTAGCCATCCAAATAAGTAGTATGAATTCCTTAATGCTAAAATGTCTTCTCCTTTGGTTCTAGAATGTTCTTTGGCTAATACAGACCCAGCCCTGCCTTTGTCAGCAGACAGGATTGCAAGGCTTTATTTTGGTAGATCTGCTCTCGTTTTTTTGGAACTGCTTGCTGTATTTTCTCTCTCACATTCAGTGGTTCAAAATGCAAAACTCGGCTCAACAGACAACCTCCTCAAGGAAGAACTCAATATTATGAGGAATACATTGAGACTAATGGTTACCAAAACTGGGTGGTAAAGGAAGTTATTAAGAATAAATCAAACAGAAGGAGAGCAGATGATGACAGCAGCTGCAAAATGGCTGTACGTGGTGGGAATCAGTGAACCCCAAATGTGAGATTTGGAAGGATGTGAAACTTACATGATTTACAAGGAAGGTCCGAGCTTAATGAGCAGCCCCAGTAGAATACCGGATATGCAGAAGTCACTTCTGGATGAGAATATGGGTGAGAGACTAATGCTGAAGTGATGGCAATCGTGTGACCAAAAGGGAATTATGTGTAAGAATAGGATGAATAATAAAAGAATGATTTTGGTTGTTTTTTTTTTAATGTTTTATAACAGAATTTGTCTCCAATGGAAAACAACTTGGTATACAGCATTGCTTCTTGTCCATATGGGTGTTTATCAAAGCCATGATTGTGATGACATCCACCTTTTTCTATGACTGACGATATTTGAAATTTTCTTGCTGCTTTATTATTTTATTTCATTTTTCAATTTATTTCAATTAATTTTCTGGACACAAACAAAAATGCAAAGTGAATGATACATAATTCCTTCCTAGAGATTAGGTAGATAAGTAATTGTTTCACCCAAACATAAGTACTGGTTGGGAAATTGGAAGCCTGGATGTTATATGATCTTAGTCGCAATTCCTCTTCCAATGAACATGCACAAGATTTCTATGAAAAGCAAAGAGCTTTGGCCATAGAATTTGCTCTAAGTGGTAGTAGCTGTATACAATTACAGGCTTTTAATAAAGTCAAATCTTTTTAATATTACATAATTGTAACATAATTGTAATTTAGCATTTATTTTTTCTCTCTCCTACCTTCCTCCCTTTTCCTTTCCAACTACTCAGAAAGAAAGATTGATGAGATTGTTTTAAATCAAAATCAAGGTGGGCATTTCAGTAGCATTAATAACCCAGATTAAAAATCATCATCAGAGCCCAAGGCAAGCTACTGTGGTAGCAAAGGTTGACACTGAAAGTAAGGTGCTATCAGTTTAGCACATCACAAATATTTTTAGTTGGGTATAAAAAAACCAAAATGGTTGGTTGTGCTGCAAGTAGGCAGGGAGCTAGATATCTCTTTGCCTTTGTGCCAGGATCAAGACCTGCCCTTCAACTTTCATGGCACTAAATTCACTTAGAAACTGAAAACAAAAATACTGCCAAGAAAATTGAGAGGGTAACGTAACATCACGCCTGACAGAATAAACTATCAAGACAGGATGAACAAAACCAACTGAAATGGAACAAGCAAAACTTAATATGAGTCGAGGAAGCTTTCTATACTGACAAGAGAAAAAACCCTACTAAATAGAACCTACTAAACATTTATGAGAATAACAAGTCAAGAATTCTGCCCATAAGGCATGGTAAGTCTCACGAGACTACTTCCAAATGAGGAAAGTAACACAGAATTACCTTTGTTTCCAAAACAAAACAAAAAAACACTGTTAAGACATTTCCTGAAACCAAATATAACCTCTACTCCCACCCATAAGAAAAGTATAAAAAAACCCTTTATAATAAATAAAAAATGCTAATCTGCTTGAGAAAAGAATACAAATCAATGACAAAGACTAGTTAACTCCATTTTAAGATTAAATATAAAGAACTTCATTTTAAATCCATTTAATAAACACTTACTGAGTGTCTCCTATGAATAAGGAATTATGCTGGGCATGGGGCAATATATAAGATGAAGAGAGGTACTGTGCCTATGTCCTCAAGGAGATTATACATAGCAAGGAAAATAAGGAATATATATTAAGAAGTATAACACAAAATAGGATATAGGCATACAAAAAGGGAGAATCATTTAACCTTTCTGAACCTCAGTTACCTCATCTTTTAAATGGAGAAAGTAACACCTGTAGTACCCACCTTGTAGGATTGTTGTGAGGTTCAAATGAAAATTGCACGTATAGTGCTTTACAAACTTTGAAACACTATATAGATATCAAATTGTTACTCTTACTTCTAGCTAAGGGGAGAGGGGAAAGTTTCTTTTCACAGTGACCTTACCATCAGGCTCCTAATAACCATGTCTTTTTTTTTTTTTTGTTTTGGTTTATTATTTTGTCATTGCTGTTCATTTGTTAATTTTTAGAAGCAGCTGGCCTGACTTTGCTCTAGAGAAGCATTGCACCTTCTTTGAAAACCACATTTTACTCCTCAAGATCTGATTCCTTGGTGTAGAGTGTATGCTCTTATTCTAATCTCAATGGAGGTGGAGGTGGGGTGCGCAGAGGTCATTTGCATTCCAACTTGTATTGTAAAAATTGCTACCACACTGAACAAAAAAAGAAAGAAAAATGAAAACTATGTGACAGTTCTGCTAATCACCCAACTTGACATTATCCCAGAAGTGAACATATATGTAACAGGCCAGCAAGTAGGAATATGGGCTAGGAATGTAAACCAAGTTAAAACTGTGAGGGCTAAGGGATATGTCAAGACATTTCTTTACATCCTGATAAATACTAGGAAACAGTGGACTAAAGCATCTTTAGTCTCTTCAGAATCTTAACTAAGTAGAAACTTTAATATACTACCAGGAAGAACAAAAACTGAGGCAATACATTTGTAGCCACTTAAAACCACCTGATGTATATTCAAGGACAAAGTGACAAATGAAAGTCAACACTGTTTTCCTGTAATGTTTGACCCTAAGATGGAGTTTCTATTTTATAGAAATTTCTTTTAAAAAAGGAGAGCCTTTCATTCTGCCATGTTAATGTTATTGCTTCATCAACTGGCCATGAATATAGTTGCTGTAGTCAATATATTATTAGGAAATAGTGTGGTGTAATGGAAAGAACACCGGACTTATAGAAAGTAGGTTAGTCAAAGTCTATTTTCTAAAGAGAGGATCATTTAATAAGTAGATGAGATGGAAAAACACACATACCATAAATACTATGCATTGTAAATAGATCTGATGTCACATGGATGTAGAATTTACAAAGGGTCACTTTTTCCAGATTAATCAGGGAAGGCTTCTTAGAGCAGATAGACTTTAGAAATGACCTGGTGTAATGGAAAGACCAAAAAGACCAGGGTTTGTAACTCCAGCGATCCAGAGTCAGAAACCTGAGTCTAAACCCAGATCTTCTGCCTCTCACTGGCTACATGACCTTAGACACATCACTCAACACCAGTTTCTTTATCTATAAAACAAAAATAATAATAAAAAACAGAAATAATAATAGCTCTATCTACCTCGTAATGTTATTTGAAAGATGAAATGAGGAAATATTTAGAAGATATCTTGTAATACTACTTTATATGAGATAATCACATGTGCATTTGTAGAAGCTAGTTCATGTAGCTATTATGTAAAAAATATATATTATATATGTGTTCCCGATTCAGTATATTGAGTAGTTGTATTTATGGAAACAAAGAATAGGACAATAGCATTAGATTATACTAAAGGCTATTGCACTGTCCTTTTTTATTTTTCCTTTCAGCAGATCTCTTTTTGGGTAATATCATTTCATGTTGAGCTTTTTTTGTGCTGCTTAATATTATAATTAATAATTCATATTTTTGTCTTTCTCCTCTCACTCTGACAACTTTTATTTTTAATCGGTGGGCATGTGCCAAATTGGTTTGTTATTTATTTATAATGTAAAATGACAAGGGGCTGGAATATGTGGTGTAAGATTGAGAGTGGTTTTCTTTCATATGATAGAAATTTCTTAGTAAATAGGGACATATTTTGCTTATTTTTCAGGGCTTACGGGTTTTGAAAGGTTAAATCAGAGGACACAGAATACCTCATAAGGCAACATGTGAGAATTTATTAAATAGGACTGTTCATTTATTTTTATTTACTCCATTTTCATTTTGGTTCTGTGAAGACAGCTGGGCATATGCTCAAAGGGAGGACAAACAAAACTGAAATATGTAAAGAACTCTCTTTTCTGATTGATCCCATGATGCCAATTAAGTCCAAAATGTGATCAAAGTAAAAGATCTGATCTCTTTGCCTGGTTTCCTAAAAACCGACATGTACAAATTCAGTAAGAATAGAAGAAAGAGGTCTAAAGGTAAGGGTTCTCAATGAAAACATTGTCAGGCATTAGGGAATACAAAACAATTCCTTCAAAACTGTTCATTGCTCAGTACCATTTAGGTCATAGTTGTATCATTATAACATAATGCTCTTTTTTTTTTTTAAAAAAAAGTTCTCTGTCTATGGACTCTTTCCTAGAAATCTCCCAACCCTCTGTAACCCAGGAAGTCATTAAGCACATTGAGCTGACCATTTATATCAATCGTCTACAATTTATTTTTTAATAAGGTTTTTAAAAAGCTCCCAGGTCCAAGTACAAAATCCTCTCTGCAGCCTTTGAAGTATTCTATCACTTGTCCCTCCTTCCTATGGAAGTTTTTCTCAAACTATACCCCCATCTGCTTCTCTCTTCCATTGGACATATGATTTGTTCTCCATTCTTCAAATAAAATCTTTTTGCCACCGATCTGTAGCTCACCAGTCCTTTAAAATATGACTACTGTGATTAATAACATCCCACACTGAAGACTGGATGATAGCCTGTGAGGGGCATTGTAGAAAGTATACGGGGAGTTGCATGACATAGGATATTGGACCTGATGACTTCTACAGTCTCATCTATTATGCAAATTGAGGAGTCTGGATACAGTGGAAAGAATACTGATTCTCAAATCAGAGGACTTGGGTTCAAATCTCCTTTCTGCTGCTGTGGTGTTGGTCAAGTCACTTAACTACCGTGGGCCTCAGTTTCTTCAATTGTAAAATGAGACAATTGGACCAGATATGCTTTGAGGTCCCTTCCAGCTTTATGTGTGTCATCATTTTGTTATATTTTTTTTGCCACAGAATTAGGATTTTAAAAAAGCTATTCTCCAATAGGTAAGTGGTCAAAGTATATAAAAAGTTATCAAAAAAATGAAAATTATTAGTAACCATATGAAATTCTGTACCAAATAATAATAAAAGAAATGCACATAAAAAATAAGTCTGATCTCATGTCTAGGAAACTGAAAAAGATTATAGAAGATGGACACAGTATATGTTGGAGAGGTTGTGGAAAATCAGGCACAAATAATATATTAGCATTGGTAGAGCTATGAATTGATAAAATATTCTGGAAGGCAATTTGTAATTATATTAAGAAAGTTACTAAAATGCCCATACTCCTTGACCTAGACTCTTCTGCTAGGTATATATACCAGGGAAGTTGAATTAAATGTATATAAAAGTATTTATAGCAGCATTTTATATATTAACAGGGGAAACTAGGTGGCACAGTAGATAGAGTGCCTGGCTTGGAGTCAGGAAGATTCATTTTGTGAATTCAAATCCAGCTTTAGACACTTATTAGCTGGGTGACCCTGGACAAGTCACTTAACCCTGTTTGCCTCACTCCATCATCTATAAAATGAGTTAGAGAAGGAAATGGCAAACCATTCAAATGTCTTTGCCAAGAAAACTTCTAAAGGGGTCGCCAAGAGTCAGACACCACTGAAAAAATGACTGAACAAGAAAGTATCAGCAACGATTTGGACATTGGGATAAAATAGAAACTTTTCTGGTAAGGTTTTAGAGAACTTTATAACCTGTCACCAACCTATCATTCCAGACTTACTGAACATTACTTTTATTTCTGCACTCTATAATCTAGATAAATTGATCTTCACGTATGATAGCCAATCTTGTGTCTTTGTGCCTTTGAACTGACCATTCCTCATTCCTGGAATGCACTGCATCCTTATCTCTCCCTCCCCAAATCCTTATCTTCCATCAAGACGTAGTTCAACCTCCACCTACAGGAAGGCTTTCCTGATCCCCCCAAATGCTAGTACTCTTTCTTCCAAAGTACCTTGAATTTAACTACTTTGCATGTATTTTTATTAATTTTCATTATAAAACACATATTTTATGTATACATACATTGATATGTGTGTGATACCTACATATATTTTTTCTCCATACATTATATATGTTGTGTTCCCCCTTGAATATAAGCTCCTTGTGAATAGGGAATATTTTATTCATTAGCTCTGTATCCCCAGCACCTAGTACAGGCACATACATACAAAGGAGTCACTGAAACAATGCTTACTGAATGACTAATTAATTGAATGAACAAGATGCCCATTAGTTGGGGAAATGGCTAAATAAATTGTGGCACAGATATAATGACATAATACTGTACCGAAAGAAATGATAAACAGAAAGAATTCAGAGAAATATGGGAAGACTCATATGAACAGATATGAAGGAAAGTGTGCAGAACCCTGAAGATTATATACTCGACGATAACAAAAATATAAATAGAATGAACAAAAAAAAGTTGGATGCTGTGTAATTGTAATGATTAAGCTCAGCCCCAAAGACAAGATGAGAAGATGCACCTCTCTTGCTTCTTTGCACAGATGAGGTACTATATATGTGGAACACTGAATCTCCCATCAGGCCCAACTGATGTGTTGCTTAGTTGTGCTAAATGGAAAAAATGCAGTTTTATTTCGTTCTCTTTCTTTCTTTATTCCTTGTTACAGTGGATGGCTCTATGCACAGGGGAGGGAAAGGATAAGTTTCCAAATGAAGATGGTATAAAAACAAAAGATATTAATAAAAATTTAAAAAAAAAGAATCGAGATACACACATGTTCTATAATGCCTCCTATTTGATCATTCCCTTCACGATTAGAGAAGATTTTTCCAAATGAAAGCTTCCCATGGTTTTGCTTGAATGGAAACTGTCTTTATGTTTTTATGAGTGTGCCCTCATTATTATGAGATGGGAAGCACTGAGTATTCCCTGGACTTTGAGAATGGTTTGGCAATGTTTTACATTCCATTCAGCAGCAATGCTTCTACACTATACTGGGTATCATCATATAGCATGTATCAAACCCAAAACATATAAGACAACAAGCTGAAGGCAGATATATATACATGAAAAGAATATCATGGCATCTTTTTGGTACCTCAGAGGTGAAGACAGACAGACTCCCTGGCCTCCTTCTGTCCAAAAATTTTCTGTTTCCCAATTTCCTATGGTTACCACCATGGAGCTTGTTAAAATCTCAGTAGGGACTCTGTTTCAACTTTTCCTTTCAAAACACTGTGAAAAAGCTTAATGGAAAAAAATGTCCTTCCCATCCCAATGCCAGGCCCAGTGCAAGATCCACAAATCTAAAAGCCAGGCAAGTCATCTGTTATATGCCCCAAAGCCAAGCAAGTGACTTAGTGTTACAAAAATCCCCAAATAGCCATGTGATCTGATGAATGTGTACCATGAGATGAGTCAAGGAAAATGGAACCATCTGCACTTTTATTGGCTAAAAAGCCAAATCATTCCTCACTACCCACCCAGGTACATAGTCAGTAATGTGTAAGTGAGGTTTGTGAAGAAACACCCCTGGGAGCCAGAAGAACAGCTAGCTTGTATAGCTGACTCAGGATCCTTTCCCAAAGGAGTTCCTTCTTCTATTCCCTTTGCTGCCAACACTTGAGAAGAAATGAAGACACTTTTAACAAAAAAGTTTTTGGGGTTGAGCTGCAGAAGCTGTTCCCCGCATCCTAGAAGGTATTATTTCTTCAAAAGCAGAAAATGTTCAAACATTCTGAAAACCATTAAGACCAGAAAATACAGGTTTAGAGGAAGAAATAGATGTAGAAATTTATGAACATTTTTTTAAAGTTATTTTACCTGGTTCTCACCTATGCCCTAACACTTCTGCAAAAATTACAGGAAGAGATCAAGATAAGAAGGGGTCAGAAGTGCTTGGGGAACTGCAGCCACATTTTGGAAAAAAGGTCAGGGAGGCAACAGTCCTCAGTCAGTTGTTTAGGGAACAGGCATTTATTAAGTTCCTACTATATACCAGGCAATGAATATACAAAGAAAAGCAAAAACACTATTCCTGCTTTCAAGAAGCTCACTTAAATGGGGTAGACAGCTATGTACATATAAAATATATACTGTCAGTCGGGTATAATCTCAGAACAAAAGAACTAGCAATGGGAGTCGAGAGGGAACCAGGATAGGCCACTTGCACCAAGTGGATTTTGGACTGAAATTTGAAGGAAACCAAGAAAGCCAGGAGACAGAGACCTAGAGGGCAAGGAAGAATTGTTTATTTTTTTTTTAAATTCAATACTCATATATCTCTGGAGTGCAATTATCCTGTTGGCCGAGCACATGTTCATGGATCTCTAGTACTGTCCTTTAAACCTGCCCTGGCTACCAAACATCTCACTATATCATTCTTAAGGTAGTACGGGGTAGTAGAAGTTTGCTAGAGTGAGAGGGTCTAGGTTCAAATTCCAGGCTCTGCCATTTACTAGCTGTGTGACCTAGGACAAACATTTCATTTGCCTGGTCCTTAGGCCCTAGTAAAATAAGCTAGGGTAGTAGACCAGATGTGCTCTTAGGTCCTGTGTAGCTCCACTTCTGTGATCCTAAGATCTTCCATATATAACGTCTGTAGCTTTGAGAAAAGCTGGGAAGGCGAGGAAACAAAAAAAATGTTGTAGAAGTTCAAATATGGGTTGAACCTGATAATGTCTGATCCTGACAAAACAAAAGGAGCATGGAGGGTTGGGGGAAAGAAAAAAAGAAAGTCAAAAAGATACCAGAGATAAGGTGAATAACATATGGTGTGGACTGCATATTTGTAGGTAGACCTTCAGGTATCTCTCAATAACCTCTCCCAGGTGGTTGAGGATTTCTTCAAGTTTTTTTCATCTTTTGTCACAGAGTTATAGAATATTAGATCTGAAGGGAATAAGCAATTCCAGCTAGGTAGTGCAGTGGATTGCTAGGCATAGAGTCAGGAAGACTTGAATTCAAATCCTGACTCAGACACTTACTGGCTATGTAATGCTGAGCAAGTCACTTAATCACTCTTAACCTCATCTGTAAAATGGAGATAATGTCTACTTCTCAAGATCACTGTGAAGAGGAAACAAGATAAAATACGTAAATTGCTTTGCCAATCTTAAAGCACTATAAAAAGCTAGTTTATGATTATTATTGTCATCATCAATCATCATCATTATTATTATTCCTACGGCAGGTAGGTGGTGCAGTAGATAGAAAGCTGGACCTGGACTCAGGAAGATTCATCTTTCTAAGTTCAAATCTGGCCTCAGACACTTAGTAGCTGTGTGACCCTGGGCAAGTCACTTAATACTCTTTGCCTCAGTTTCCTCATCTGTAAAATGAGCTGGAAAAGGAAACGGCAAACCACTTCAATATCTTTGCCAAGAAAACCCCAAATAGGGTCAAGAAAAGTTGGACATGACTGAAAACAACTTAACAATAATTATTATTCCAATTACCTAATTTCACAGATTAAGACTAATTTGAAGCCCAGAGTGGTAGAGTGAACTTCGCCTAAGGTCATACTGCTACTTAGTTTCAGAACTGGGACTAACATCCAGATTTGGAGAATCCTAGCCTTTCTACTACACTTTGATAATCTTGCCCTTTCCACTCTCAGTGCTTTGTCCTGTCCTTACAACAGTAACATCTGAAGAAATTGTACATATGCAGGTAATCATACATTTAAAAAAATAGCCAGTCAGGTTCTGGTCATAGACTTCCAATGACACAAGCTCACACTCACACTCACACACCAAGAAGAAGTACCTTCACATCTTAAAGGTATGGCTTCAAAAAACTCTCATATAGTAGAAGATCATTGTCCTTGGAGGACCTTTCCTTCTTTTCCAACATAAACTTCCACGGAAGAAATGGGCCAAGAATGTTAAACAATAGTATCAGTAAGTAAGAATTATGATAATGTCATCATGATCTGACCCTTAAATCTACCTGGAAACACAAAAGGAGATTACTAGATATTAAAGTTCACAAAATACTGGGTTTTTTCTATTTTACTTAGGTAATCATAGGACATGTCTATGATGTGGGTATGTGCAAAGTAAATTAAAGAAATGAAGAAATTTATTCAAGTAGAACCCCAAAGTTCTCTGGGAACCTCTTAAAACCATAAAAATGATTCTCTGAGGCAAGTTTGTAAAAGCGAGTTTTTCCATCCCCTCAAATTAGTTGGATTATAGCTTCTTTCCTCCACTTTTGCAGATATAGACATAACTTAAGTCACAGAAAGGTCATATAATTAGTCTTACAGTCAGAGACATACTAAGAGATACAGTTGGAACCTTGGGGTGAACTTGATGCTAATTCAGTCAAACTTTAAAATACCAACCACACACTTTCATCTGTGTTCACAATGAAACTCTTTAAAAACAAATCCGCCACAACTCCAAAAAAACAAAGAGAACTTTTTGGATTTAAAAATGGGCTGACTTCTATAATTTAGGTTGCTGAAGCAGCCTGAGTGGCAGTAAGTCATCATACACATTCTCCAGAGAGGTAGAATTCTTCAGACCCCTCTACCTGTAAACAATTCAGTAGTCAATACCCCTCTTCCTAGTGCCCTGAAATATATAAATCAGTGAAATTGCTTATCTTATTATCTACCTTATATTTAACTTCGTTGTAATTATTCTCTTCCTATCTATGCTGTAAATATCTGCCTAAGTCCTTATTATCTCCTCCCATTAGAATACAAGCTCTTTGTGAGTAGGGTTGTTTCATTCTTTGCACTTGTATCCTTGGCAACTAACACAATAACTGGCACATAAATGGGTGCTTAATAAATTCTAGTTGATTGATTACTTAGTTTTCATGCTTATATATTTGTTTCTGCAATACTATGAAAAGATACTGCAAGCTAAACACTGACACTCTCTATATACAAGCAAGTACCTGATGAGAACTGATCTGGTTTGGTCCAGTCCCCGGACCCTACAACACTATTCTTATTTCCCATCAACTACATTCTGTCTTTACTTTTACTGTAATTTGTCTGAAATAACTATTAAGATGCCTGATACTTCTTCCATGCAAGGGTTCAGAAAAACAAAGCTTAAGGGAATGAGTTGATCATAATATTCCCTGTTCACAAAAAAATAAACAAACAAATAAATAAAAACCCAAACCCCAAAACAAAACAAAACAAAAAGAACACTTAAAAATGATCAGGTAATAAATAATAACAATAATAAAAATGAAAGTGCTCGGATGTCATAGCAATAGTTGTTATGCCAATATAGAGGAAAGAAGATAATTAGCATTTTTACACATCAGATTCAAATGTACATTGAGATACAGCTAATCTTTCAACAACACTAGAGAAACACTGTTCACATCCTGTTACTGTCTGCTCACTTGAGCATATACAGAAAATCACAGGTCTGTCCTTCGTGAAGCAATGATTGCACGCAAAGAAGCAGTGGAAATGGGAAAAGAGCTAAAGATACATCTAACTGGGAAAGAGTTAATTCCATTAAGACTAAAGTTTATGGATCCACGCAGTGACAAAACAAAACAGCAGTGGCAACTATGTTGATGTCTGGCCAAAGCAGAATATTGATGTTTGGCCATCCCCCAAAATATATACACACAGTTAAATCCTGATTTGGTTTGTTTTTTTGGAAGTGGCATTGACACCATTTCAATCTGAAATTCCCAACCCCCTAATAAGAATTCAATAAAGCTGTTGCTTTCCTTGCACTTGTCTTCACTTTTCTTGGTCTGAATCTGATTTAAATACACAATACAAGGCCTATAGATTAGGAATGCTATTGCCTCATTCATAGATTATTTTGTTTTTCTGGGAAGATGAGGCAGGATATTGTCTTGGAAATCTGTGAGGACTGCCATGATGAAAACAAGCTCACTAGCCAAGCAGGGAAAATGGAACTTCTGAACTGAACTTTGAGATACAGCCAAAGGGGCTCGAGCTATGGACCCATCACTAGTTACCTAACAGCATAACTTTGGGCAGTCGCTTACTCTATCCTTCTGTAGTTCTGCCTCCTCATCAGTAAAGTGAGGGTGTTGGACAAGGGCTCTCTAAGGCACGTTCTAGCTCTAAATTCCTAGGATTTTATAATTCGGTGACTCAGTCTCCTCATTTTCCCTTCTTGGCACTGAGTCATTATTCCTCTTCTGCCTTTGCCATTAAAACCTGCTGGGGATTCTGCATCTTTAATATTTCAAAAACACTTTCAACAGAAGAAAATCAAATGCAAAGTAAATGAACTCATTTTCTGGGTGGAACTTAGAGAATAATGCTATTCAAAATTACTAAAGGGGACTCCAATATTCACAAATTGTTCACTAATTTCCAGAGCAAAAGTGGATATTGATAATTATAATAAGAAAAGAATGATAATAAAACAATAATAATAATAATATAACAATACTTTATGTTTCCAGAGTATGTTTCAATCTACCTGTATTGAAGGAGAGTCTAGAAGAAAGAGATTATATTTCCATCTTCAGGGTTCAACCAAATGCCTGGCTTCCCGAAAGGCAGTGGATGTTCTTAGAAGAGACTTTAGTAATGAGATCAGAACGAACTCTGGGACTGTGGTATAAAAGCATCTCCCTGCCCCTAGTTTTGAAAGTTAACTATTAAACCCAGTGTCATTCATCCTGATATGGTTTACTCAATTCTAGAAATAAGGACAGGCTGATCAGATTCCCTTGAGCAATTGGACACCTTACTGAAGGCCCTTTGGAACAATATTCTTCCCACCATTTCTATCCAAAGGATTTTCATTATCAGAATATTAATCCCATGTCACTGGTAAGGGACAGAAGGTAACTTCTATTTGAAGAACAAATTATTTCTTTTCCTGCATTTCCTACTTCTCATACCCAGATAACATTTTAAGGGCTTAATCTTTTTTTTTTTCATTGCTACTTTTCTACTTTAGTTTATTCTTTTAATTATTTACAGACCTGCTTGTCTGGACACTTCATTCTAGTCTGAGTTGGCAGATTTTTCAACACCTTTCACTGAAATGTGATAATAGGCACATATAAAGGGATTCAATCTGAAGTCTTTCTAAGTTCTACCTGTGATAGCCAGAGGTTTTTTTTTTCCTTTATTGACTTCCTGAAGTCCATATAATCTATGGCTTGAAATGGCCATAACTATGTTTTAAAAATTAGTTGCTATTTATACTTCAAATCATTTTCTTAAAAAGTTCTTACTTGTGAGAAAATTATTGCTAGTTTTAAATTATTTTTCTTTAAAAAGTCATACTAAGCATAGATATTGAAACAACTTAGAAGAGTAACCAATCAAGAAATAAGCATTTATTAAGCAACTATCACTGTGCATTTCTATGCAGAATTGAAGTTTGTAACTACAAGTGCATATTTAAAATATACTTTAGATCTTTATATTAAAAATATGTTCAAGTATATTTAATTACATACAATCATATAACATATAATCATATACTTTAAACATATTTAATTACCTGTAATTATATAAATATTTAAATATATTTTATTAAGCCTAATTAAATATATTTAAAATATATTTAAGCTATTTTAAATCAACACGGGAAAACATAAAACCAAATATGGGGAATGATAATTTTAAAAACCGCCAGTTTGGGATTCAATTGTCATCATTTCTTTTGTTTCACATCCCACTGTTTCTGACATTAACACAACAGAACACAGAAAGATGCTTAAGACTTCAGTCCATTTCACAAGTCATTGGCATATGATATCAAAATTAATGTTAAGCAATGATAAAGGGACACCAAAAAAAGAAGCCATTTTCTGACTTCAGCAGTTCAAAAAGAGCAAGAGTAGGGACACTTGAACTGTTGAATTCTTCCTCCATATCTTTCCTAATAAAATGCTCATCAACTTCCAAATCTCTGTAAAAATTTTGTTTCTGGGGAAACCACAAGGTTTAGCTCTAGTAAGAGGGTGAAGGGAAGCCCAGTTTGAACAGATTTGTGATAAATCACTTTTCTAATGCTACTCCTCTGCAGCAGTTAATTTTCACTTTTATTTTCCAGTTAAAACACTTAATTGGAAGATATAAAAACGTGTAAGGACTTCGGATTGAAAAAAAAAGTGACTTAAGATTGTAGCTTGCAGGCATTAATGTTTATAAAAAAAATATGGCTATTTTTGAAAGGAACTGTTTTTGGCAGTGGAGTTTTACCATACCTTTTTGACAAACAGACTATTTTAACTTTATACATCTTTCAAATGTTTAATAGAGAAATATTAACTTCACCTTAAAGTTTTAAAATAATTAATAAAAGCAACTACCACAGGCATGGATCCTCAAAACCTGAGGTCGGACGACCTAGACAAAAGGCAAATGAACATGCCAGGGTATTGCAGTATGAGAAAGCAGGTGAGTAGTTACAATGGCAAGGATACAGAATCAAGGGTACCAAAAGATTGCTCAGTCTCTGAATGTTTTTTGGAGGAGGTAACAGTTTTGGTTCAAAGCAGGCTGTACCCTATGTCCTAGGGTAGCTTCAGGCAGCAGTCTTTTATTCTTTTTTCTTAAATACCTAGAATTAATTTTATCATGGTGGTGACAAGCTAAGTCCCTAAGGCCTGTGCATTGAATCTCTACCTAAGTTCCTGGTGCTAGAGATATAATGATGATGATGATGATGATGATGATGATGATGATGATAATAATAATAATAATACTTTGCTTACTATGGCACTGTGTTAAGTATTTTACAATTATGATCTCAATTGATCCACAAAACAACCCTGAGATGTAGGTGCTACCATTATCTCTATTTCACAGATGAGGACAGTGAAGCGACTTGCCCCAGGTTACACAGCTATTAAAAGTATCTGAGGTCAAATTTGAACTCACGTCTTCCTGACACCAGGGCAAGTGCTTTATTCGCCGTATCACTCCCAGTGTGTAGGCTAGTTCATTCAGTAGCTTAAAATGATAGAAGTATCAGCAGCAACTAGGCTTTCTGTGAGTCAAGAATTTGCACCTTGAATCCTCATTTGGTCATTGCTCAAATGACATTGATGTAGGTCACTTAACCCACTCTCATTTATTCTTTCTGTAAAATGGTACCTGAGTAATCTTCTATGTACTTCACAAGAGTCCTGTGTGGATTCATGCCTTAGGTAGCTGGGCATAATAAATTGTGTGCTGGTCCTAATGCCAAGTTTGTAAGTAACTGGTTTTTTACCCTTGGAGGAATCACTTAATTTCTCAAGGTCTCAGTTTGCTCATTTATTAAATGTTATTATTCAGTTGTTCAGTTGTGCCCAACTCTCCATGACCCTGTATGGGGTTTTGGTTTGCCATTGGTTTTGCCATTTCATCTTCAAGGCAAACATAAGTTTTATATGATTTGCCCAGGGTTATACAGATAGTCAATGTCTGAGGCTGGATTTGAACTCAGGTTTTCCTGACTCCAGGCCCAGAAATCTATTCACTGAGCCACCTAGCTACCTTGTATATAAAATGAAGGAATTATAATAGATGGCCTTCTAGCTGTAAATCTATCATTCTATGGTCTCAATGAACTCTCTCAGTTTTAAATTGCTATCACCTACAATTTTAAAAGTACCTTAAATATATGATTTATAAAAATAATTTACCTTCCACTAATTTCCTCCACCGTGTTCTAAAAAACAATGCCAAAAGAATGTAGGCTCTGGCTGAGCCAATCAAGCTGGAAAGCCTTTGTGAACGGACTTGGTATCTCTTGAATGATTATTAGACTAACTAAATTCAGAGAAGCTCATCTTCAGAAGGTTGGATACCAGGTGATGAAATATTTTGGTCACACTAGCTCATGAAGATTATCTATGAGGGTGAAGGGAGTAGTCATACCACTGAAATCAGAGATATTTTGAACTATTTAAAGTAAAAATACTGGACATAACAATTATGGTAATGAGGCTGTGAAAACTCTTTGGGGGGGGGGGGGAGGCGTTAATGACTGACAGCTGGATTCTTCTGCTTGGGGCCAACAGCTGATATCGGGCTTAGGAAAGTGGAATGGGGCCACAGAAGGCTTTAGTACATTTGGAAGTGACTAGGCCACACATTCCAGTTGCTTCACAGCATCTAAAAAAAAGTCTACTGAGACCGAAAGAGAGTTCTAAAAGAAGAGGGCTACATCTATGTGGTTCTCACAACTAGCAAGCCAATTACTCCAATCTATAAACTAGATTAAAATTAGATAATAATATTATAGGGAGAGCTTCATTTTAACACAGTTGGTTATGACGAGGGTTTGTTTATACCACATAAAATCAATGACGACACTTCATTTCCCCCCACCCCATCCTCATACAGCCAAAGCTTGATAGAACACATCTAGCCTACACCATAGGAATAATTCCTACATCACATCAGCATTACAAAAGAGTGCCACCATTATTAGTTGTGAGTTAACACTTAGAAAGTTAGGTCCTGCATATGGATGCAATGTAATATAATTGCTCTGTAAGAAACAGTAAATGGTTTCAGAGAACCCAGGGAATACTGATATAAACTGAAGCCAACTGAAGTGACAGAACAAGGACAATTTATACAGTAATACCAACATGGTGGAGAAAAACAACTTTGAAAGACTTAAGAACTCTGATCAATATAACAAACCAATGACTACTTCAAAGTAGATGTCAAACAGGTCACATAATCCTGAATGCTACCAAAACAGATTAAAAAGTAATTGGGAAATATTTAACAAAACAAGTAAAAACAGAATAGACAGTAGATAACAGAATAACACAGACAATATTTATATGTAGGGTTCCTTATGCAGGGTTCAGTGGCCCCAATTTCTACCTAAGTTTGACACCACTGCTTCAAAAGACATATGGACTCAAGGTGCTGCCAGTAGTAGACATACGATTTGGACATAAAAAACGTATGGGTTTGTTTTGGTTGACTATGTTTATCTTCTTTTTTTATGAGGATCATGTTTTTCTTTTCTTTTTTTTTTCCCCTTTGGGGGAAAGATTTGGAAAGGAAGGGGGAGTCAGTGATAGTATTGGCAATAAAAAAAAGGAAGAAAATAAAGTCACTGAAGCATTTTTTAAAATGATTAGCACAGAACAAAAAGAAGTTCAGAAGGAAACAGTAGAGCAAGACGGTTTTGAAAGTAAAATGTTGAATTCATTAAATGCTTTTAAAAACAAGCTCTACTAAAGAGAAATTCCCAGCCAACTCTTGTCTTTTCAATTTTTATATGAAAATGTTTATTTTTTTGGTGTTGATTAAATTCAAATAAAAAAGAAAAGAAAATTAGAATCTCGGTATTAAAGGAGTGTAAGAGATACACTTAGAACTGTAAAAATACTGAAAAAAAAAATAAAGACCTTAAAAAAAGGAAAGTTGCCTTAAAAAAAAGGAAAGGAAAGAAATTTCATCTTGATATTCTACTAATGAATGAAGTTTGGAGAGAATTCAGAAGAGAGGCACTTGAAAAAAAAAAGAAAGAGCAGAAGGAGTTAAGGAATGGCTGAACGGAGACTGTTAGAGGGAATCCTATAACAGTACAGTAAGGAAAGACACTGTATCCTGGCTAAGACAGGAAGTACGAGCAAGTCCAGATATCATTATAAAGGTAAACATCAGCAGTAGAATTCCTAAGAACAGAAGAATTGTGAACACAATTCTTAGGAAGAATGAACCATTCAGGCACAACAGTGTTACTAACTGTAGAAAATACAAATATTGATGGGTTAAACCAAGACATAGGAAAATATAAAGCCAAATATGGGAAGCTTTGAATAATAATAATAATAATAATGAAAAAACAGGCAGCTTGCAACTCAACTGTCATCACAAATTCATTTGTGTTTCACATCCTACTGTTTGTGACACTAACAGAATTCAGAATTTTGCAAAGAACTATTTTTATATTGTGATTCTTTGCAGCCATATTCCATATGTAGTTACCACTCTAACTTAAAAAAAACCCTCTTAATATTTAAAAAGTTTGCAAGTATACTTCTACTGAAACTGAGGGTCAATCTACATTTATCTGATTCATACATAAGTTGACCAAAGTAATTCATTTCTCTTGTAGGACTTGTAACTCTGTGAGATGGGAGTGGTGTTTAGGTTATTTAGTTGCATTAATCCCAAATAAGTTTACAATACTCGGTATCTTGCAAAAATCAAGTCAGTTCTAGTTTATATGAATTACTGTGCATATTATGTGAATATTTCATTCAATTAGCATACCTTTATGAAAACACCTTTAAAGGCAAATCTTTGTGTTTTCCTGGTGTTATCACCAAGTGTTGTCAAAATATCCCCCAAATATCATCAATAATTAAATTTCTATTGTTCCATTACCTCTTTACTACCTAAAAATGAAACAAAAAGAAAAATTTAAAAATAGTGCTTGAACTTCTAATGAGATCTCCAGATTATCAATGTTTTGCCTATAAAAGTCTTTATTAATTTAGTATGTTAATTAGCATGAATCCATACCCAGATCCTCTCCCAATGTGCCTGGTAGGAATATATATATATATATATTTTTTTTCAAGTATTTATCTTAAGTTTTTGAGTAGAAATATTTTCCTAATCCTTCCTAGTGACACTAGCATCAAGGAGGAAAACAACAATAAGCATAAAACAATTATTTGTTGAGCTTGAATTATTTTATGAATAACACAAATCTAGACGACCTTCCAAGTGGCTAAAATAAATGTGTAATGTGAAGGGTTTTTAATAGCAGCTTTCACTACCATTTCTATCTAGAATGAGAAAAAAACAATCTGTGGTTATTATCCACTATGCCACATCACACTCTAATATTTAGCTATAAATCTCAGTTTATTAATGTGCTCTCTCTTTCATTTACAAAAATGACAATATTGACCCACAATCAACAATACTGTCTGCTGGGACAGTTTGGGTGTAGGGTATAGAGTCCTGGAGAGGTAGTCATCACAAGACCACATTTTTAGTCCTGGTTCTGTCACTAACATGTGGTGTGAGGTTGGGTTAAGTCATCTCACATATCCAGACATTATCGTCCTTATCTATAAAATGAGATAATCTCTAATGTCCTTTCCAGCTCGGACATTCTATAATTAAATATGCTTTGAAATGTTTATTTTTTTCCAGTAGTAATTGAGTTATATAGAATGAATCTTATGGCCAAAGGGACACGTACTTGTTTGTATGTTTCCCTCTTCTTCATGGATGAAATGGAGACATCATTATGGACTCAGAAAGTAGTATTAATATTAAGTGTTGCATACAAAAGGCAATTAATCATATCTATGTTGCTTTATTTTTATGCAGGTTTTATTCTACTGACTAGAATGTTGGCTCCTCAAGGACAGGGACCTAGTCTGAAAATCCTCTTGCATTGAACCTAGTCAGTAATGGGAAAAAAAAAATCCTTAATTAACTGAAGTAAAACATGTGTCCTCTGCCCTCAAAAAGTTTAGAGTTTAGTTGTGAAAAAAAAAGCAAATAAAAACAATATGAAACATGACAAAAACATACAGATAAATTACTACAAATGTATCTATCACAAAGGAGAATTATAGAATGTTAAAATTAGAGTCCTGTGGGACAGACATAGCTAGCAAGTGTGACCTGGCTGCAGAAACTGAGGAAAAGCTGTCAGATAAGTAGGAGAAGAACCAGGAAAGAGGAGAGTCACAGAAATCTAGAGAGGGAGTATCAAAGAGAAGAAGGAGATTGACAGAGTAAAAGGGTACAGAGAGGTCAAAAAGAATGAGGATTGAGAAAAAACATTAAATTTGGCAATTAAGAGATTATTTGTGACTTTGAGGATAGCATTTTAAGTTAAATGATGAGGCTGAAAAGACAGAAGAGAATTTAGAATGGAGAGAAGAGAATGAGAGGAAAGGATTGACTTTTTAAGGAGTTTAGCCACAAAATAAGGGAGAGACATGGAAAGGAGAGACAGCTTGTGGGGACAGATTGATCAAGTGAAGGTTTTTTGAGGATGAGGGAGACATGGATAAGTTTGTAAGCAATAAGAAGTACCCAGCAAACAGGAAGAGATTAAAGTTAAATGAGAGTAGGGATGATAGAGGAAGCAATCTGCTGCTGAAGACAAGGTGGAATGGTATCATTTCTGCATGCAGAGGGGTTTACTCTGACAAGAAGGGCCATCTCTTCATGTGAGATGGAATGAGGGAGGAGAAAATGGCAGATGGTATTTGAGTATGATGAGATGAGGAGGAAAGGAGAAGAGGAGGAGAAGCTATTTCTCAGCAAATAGCTCCTTTTGTTCGTTGAAACAGAAGGTTCTCAGTTGAGCAGGTGTGGAAGAGAGGGTTATGGGAGATTTGATGAGAAATAAAATGGTTTGAGAAAGATACTGTTCTAAGTGGAACAGTGTTTCAATTAAGGAGGTGTAAAACCATTGCCTTGCCACCACAAAGCCATTCCCCTGACTTACTGGGCAAAGCAGGGGAGCTGGAATACTCTTTGCTTGTCATTGCTACTTCCAAGCTCTACCATCATCATTCTGTAACCACTCCTCCTTTAAGGATCACTCAAATGAATATTTGTCATTCAATCAAAATTATGTTAACTGTTGTCTACATACCTCTGGGAGGCTACCCTTCTTTCCTTAATGAATTCAGTGCCTGGCCCACAGTCTTTCCTCTTTCATTCTCGCCCTTATATAAGGAGACTTCAACATACATACCGATATATCTTCATATACCATTAGCCCTCAGCTCTTCAACTTGCTTATTTCACATGACCTACTTCACCCTACCTCAGCTACACAAAGAGATGTTGCCTTGATCTTGCCATCACACATAAGTGTACCACTTCCTCGGTCATGAACACTAAAATTCCCTCATCTGATCAATGTGTTGTCATTCCACTTCTTCTTCTCTTGCAACTGCAAAGCCTGTTCTTAATCCTGTCACCTGTAATCCTCTAATCACTAAATTAAGTACCAAATTAAGAAGTAATGAAGAAATAATGGTCTCATATTCAAAACCTTGATGTCTTAGTTTCACATGAATCTGTGTGTGCACAAGATTGAGTCAGCACAACATGAAAAGATTTATGTGAGACTAGGGCATCAAAGTTTTGAATATGAGACTATTGCTTCTTCATTGAGGATCCTGTTTAGGTATTTTAAGATCATTATTTTTAGTTTCTTAGTTTCTAGACTGAAAAATAAGTCGAGTTAAGGTACTCAATAAGTACACTTTTGAACATTTTGGGGGGAGGGGGATAAAATATTTTTCTGTCTTTTGCCTTCCACTTTGCACACACCATCATTTTATTTTCACTATATCATTTCTCTTATGAAGTTAATTCATTATACTTTAAGCAAGACTACATGACATGTCACTGTCATATTGCTGATCAAGAGTTTAGTCCAGTTTCTGTTTGTTATGACCTGGCTAATTCTCAAATTGCCTCTAGCAAAATTTTGATAAATCTGAAGAGCTCTACCTGGGCACCAGGCATCTTCTTAATGATGATACTCATAGTGATCCGCAGCTATATGACCACTCTGAGCTGAAGGAATATTATGTGTGGGACCTTAATATGATTCTTGGTCTTGCATTAATTTCTGAATCTCATATCCTTCAAATCACCAAAGGGTTATAGTACCACCCTGGGAATATTGCCAAATTGTGCCTGTTTTTTTCCAGCATGGGCAACCAATAGCTTATTCATGCTTCCATTACATCACAGCTGGACTACAGAAGTGCACTTTAGTCTGGCCTCCGCATGTCTCGAGCAACTCATCTGTAGATGGTCCAGAAGCCAGCAGCTGGACCTCATTTTTGTTCCAATAGTCACCATTTTATAGTGTTTCTCTGGTTCACCATAAGTTTCACTGATATCAAGACAATCAAAACCCATTTTATGAAGAGACATTTTAGTTCAATAGATTGAATCAGTAACAAGAGATCTGACATACCCTTATGGCAGTGCAGTTTAGTGGGTGACACTAAAGCATACCAACCAAGATTTTTTTCATGCATATATAGGCTTTAAAAAAGCCCCTACAGAACTCAGAAAAGATATCAGTAACAAGGGTAATCCTAAAAGACTTTTATAATATAAAGTAGTAAATGGGAATCTAAAAAATATCTTTCGCAGAATTCTGGTTCCATTTTTTTGAACCTTTCCAAGTCCACATAATTCTTTGGTATTCATAACAATGAAAGCAGATGGTTTAGTTGCCGAACATATGCTTTAAGTGCCCCCATTTGCTATTTCAAAATAATGGACCAAATTCTGCCCTTGGAACTCACAAGCAACTTCTGCTGATTTTAGAGAGCTGCTTCTGGGAATATAAAGGCTGGATTTTGACCCAATGGAGATTAAATATGATCCCCTCAATTCTTTTGATATGCTATTCTACTTTATCATATTTAATGTGAAATTATTAATGATTTTAAACTGTAAAATGTAACACAACAGGAAAAAGAATACTAATCAATATGATCCTGCAAAGATTCAATGAGAGAATCATCTGACTTTTAATTAACTTCTGTGTGGTTGCCAGAATTTTCATTATTATTATTTCTATTATTATTACTATCATGTAGCTATTTTTTTAAAAAAAATAAGTACCTTGCAATCATTAATTAGTTAATTTAGTTTAAATTATGTTTGTTCTTTTGTTTAAATTCCAAATTATTCAGTTATTTTAAAATACTGCCTCATCAGCCAATTATTCTCAATTAGAAAACACTGTTGTCTAAAAAAGAATGTGTATTTTATCCTTTCCAAGTGTGTGCAGAATATTTATAACCAATGCATGCTTAGTATATGTATATATGACAGAAATACTCTTAACTCTACTATCTATACCAGCAAATATCTTAGTCTCAATATCTGAATTATTTTTGCATGAAACAAAACTTTATTAGTTTGAAAAATCCCCTAAAGCCATCTCCCCCATTTCTGAACGTTCATAAATTTCAATCATCTGATGAACATTTTAAAATGTCATTTTATGAGGATATTACTTAAGATAAAACAACTGACAATAAGCACACATTAGTTAGAATTATAGAAGCCTGTGGTTCAAGCAACTCTCCCGAAAGTATAATAACCTTTTTGAATTGTTTCATGAGGCCAGCTTCAATGCTGATGTAAAACAGCGTTTACTTTTAAAAATAAATATGATAGTTGAACCCACATGTGTTTCGGGTAGTGCTGAGATGGGACATAATTAACAATGTCAGGAATAACGAAAGATTCTAAAATCATTTCACAAATATATACACATAGATAAACTCAAATATATCTACAGAAAGTTTATACCTATTATTGGAAACAAACATTTACATATTCTTGGACTGATAGTTACAGCACTACTCTGGGAGACGTCTGTCCCTCCTCACCCCTCCAACTTTCACAGTAAACGTTGCAATGAAACTGAGTTCTCGGTCAACTTGGAAGTATGCAGAGCAAGTATTCCAATAAACAACAAGCTGATATAAACAGCCGATAAAAATCTGTACTTTTTCCCTACCTCTCCTTTGTTCCCTCTCAGTCTTTCCATACATACATACATACACACATACACACACACATACACACACGCACACAATCACAGCATGGCACTCCTTACCTGCAGAAGCCTGAAACATTGGTCTACGTATTTTTTTTTAATGTACTCTGCACCGATGTATTTTTTTTCTGTGTTTCTAGCCCTCGGGAATGTTAAGAATTTAGGAAGAGAGCCACAGCTTAAGAGAGCAATTATTTGCCAGTAAATACTCAATTGGCTTGTCCTGTGATTTCTCTTCTAGCTTGCATATTCAGTAATCTGTCCCTGGCTGCACCAGGAGCACAAAAAGTCTTTTCTTCACAGAAGAACTCTTTCACCAATCAACCTTCAGCCATGCCAGGCCACAGCTCATCAGGGTGATTTGTTAGCTTTAATTAATAATTCCTCACACTGGCCATTTTAACACATAGCAAAGCTAGGCTGGGGCATTCAATGGCTGAGATTCAGGGTAAGGGAAGCTGGCGGGGGGGGGGAGGATGGGAGAGGGAAATGGGGAGAAGGGGTCATATTCAGCTGCCGTTTATAAACACCTCTAATCACACTCTCTCAGTTTACAATATACAGGACATCTCAGCCGAATTACCATGTTGTGTCCAGCAATTTGTATTCAGATGGGAGCCATATGTTCCTCCATTTTATCTGAGGGGGCCTTACCAGTGCCAGCACAGACATCAGACTCACATTTTCAAAGGGTTCTGATAGCCCCTGGACTGCACAAATTTGCTTCAGGGTGAAGATAAGGAATCAGACAACACTACTTAGTGGGCTTGAGGAAAAGTCTGGAAAATCAGGGGTGTGAGTTAAGCATGCCAGTTCTGTTGCCAGCCTGTTCTATAGAACCAGGCAAAACACCTAACCTCTCTGATGCTCCTTTTAAAATTAGTGACGAGGGTTGACACAAAATGGCTGTTGTGAGACAGAACAGTGCGGGACAGGGGATAAAAATGCTGACTGCCTGCTGTAAGAACAGGGAACCTTCCCATACATTATGTTATAAGGGATAAGGCAGAGTAGAACACACAGTACATGGAAACTCACTTCCATTTGATTATAGATGCTACCTCACCACTGGACTTATAAGATCACAGAATGTGAGGGCTTGGAAGGGACCTCAGAGGTCATTTGGACCAGACCTGCTATCATTTATAGATAATGGAAATGATACCAAAGGAGAAAAAAAAACAAATTGTCCACGATCAATGTCTTAGCTCTTTTTACTATAAGATTCTTACTCTCCAGTAATGCCTCAGTTACTGAACTATGTGATGCTTCATTATTTCAACCCTCCAGAGAAGTCACAAACCCACAAATAAGTACAGGTACACAAATACACACACATACATACATACATATATATATATATATATATAACCAAGAGAAGCAACAACTAGACTTCTAGAGAAGATCCAAAGACACAAAGATTATCAAATGATAAGACTTTTCCTGTGACCTGTCCGAGAAAAAAAAAAGAGTTGCCCCACTGGTTGATCTTGGCCCTCAATTACATTCAGCAAAGGGAAGAGACACTGCTTAAGCACCTACCACATACAAGGCACTGTGCTATGAAGGGTATAAAGACAAAAAAGTCACTGTGCCAAAGCCAAGCCCAACTGATTTAAAACTGAGAAGTATAGCAGGAGCCTCAAAAAAAAAAAAAAAAAGAAAGAAAGAAAGACAAGAAATAAGAGGACAAAAGAAATATGATGTGGATGGAGAAAACTGAAACAGAAGCAGCAGTGGAGACATAGAGAAACCACCCCACTGATAGTAAAGAAAAGTGGCAGCAGCGAAGAATGGTCATTAGAGAAGGGACAGAGAGCAAAGGAAGTGCAGAAATTCAGGCAGGAGCAAATGGGATATGAGGTTGAAGCAATTAAAGGCATCACTCTGCCACAATACAAATTTCCTGACTAGAACAGAGTATTGTCTGTGATTGAAAAATCACTAAGCATTCTGCATTCTGGCTTCCCAGTCCATCTCTAAACTGAAACCCCTCTCTCCAAATACAGGAATGCTTTCTTAATTGCCAAATACAATGGCCTTTTTTTCAATCCTTATCCTTATCAATTTTTTGGAGCATTTCATACTGTTTTGACCATCCCCTTCTAGATACTCTCTCCATTCTGGGTTTTTGTGACACTATTCTATCTTGGGTCACTGCCTGACTGCTGCGTAGTCTCTGTAATGCAGAATTATCCATCTTACACCCCCATTTGTATGTATAAAACAAAGATTCTGTCCAGGATCCTCTTTTCTCTCTTCGTTTTGCCATTTGGTAACCTCATCAGCACCGATGGGCTTAGTTATCATCTTTAGGCAGATGACTCTTGGATCTATACAGCCCCAGAATTTCTCCTGAGTTCCAGTTCCACATCACCAACTGCCATAGGGCATTTCATACTAGATGTTCCATAGGCATTTCAAACTGAACATACCCAAAACAGAACACTTTCTCTTTCTCCCCCAAGCCCATCCTTCTTCCAAACTTCCCCATTTCTGTCAAAGGCACCATCATTCTTGCAGTTACCCAAGTTTACAGCCTTGAAGTCATCCACAATTTCTAACTCTCCCTCATTCCACATAGTTAATCAATTCCCAAATTTTGTAGTATGTACTTCCACAAAATCTCTTATGCCCTTCTCTATCTTTCTATCACAAAGCTACCATATTAGTTTAAGCTATCATTACCTCTTGCTTGGATATGCAATTACCTCCTAACCATTTTCCTTGCTTCAGTTATCTCCCCTCTCCAATCATTGTACCAAGTACTGTCCTAGGAGCTTACATTCTTATGGGAAAAACATGCATGCATATATACATACATATACACAATCATCAAAGTGATTTTCCTGAAGCGGAGGTATAACCAGGTCACTCCCCTACTCAATAAACTCCAGTGTCTCCCTAGCATCTCATCAAATACAAACTCCTCCATTTGGCCTTCAAAATCTTTCACACCTTGAACCCATTCTACCTTTTCAGACTTATCATACATTATTCTCCTTAAAATGCTCTTTGTTTCTCACTTTGGCCTTTGTGTTGTTCCTTCATAGAACATTACATCTTCTTTGTGGCTTTGCAAAGACTATCCCTCATGGCCACAACGTCCTCACTTCCTTCAAAACACAGCTTAAGCATTACCTTCTGCATGAAACCTTTTCTGATGCCTTGGCAGCTAGTACCTTCTCCCCACCAATTACCTTCTATGTAATATATAGTTATCACATTAATTATATTAATTATATGTGTATATGTATGTATATATGCATGCATGTTTTTCCCATAAGAATGTAAGCTCCTAGGACAGTACTTGGTACATTGATTCTAAATAACAATAAAGCAATATACTGCCAATTATGACAGATTCAAATATATCATTAGCAAAATCTCATTCCCATAAAACAGCTATATATAATAAAACCCTACAGAAAGCCAGCACAAGCCCAAATGGATCACAACATCTAGTTAGCCCCAAACTCCAGAACATGGTTCACATTCCATTTGGCCTCCATCTTGTCCACTTTCATGCATACCCTGTTGTACCCTCTTCTCTTTCTATCTCTTATTCTTGGAAGCAGTAATCAAGGCAATACTACCATTGCTTCTAGAACATATGTTATCACTTGATTTCCCCAAAGGCTCCACTCACCATTAATTCAGTGTGTGGCATATATTAAGAGTTTAATAAATGCTCTGCACTTATTCAGCAGGGCATAACATTTCTATTGTGTATTGACACAATTATTTTATTTTATTTATATTTTAAAATAAATCTTTAAGCAAAGTTTAAAAATCTATCCATTATACTTATGAAAGGTGCTGTCCTTTTCCAGAGAAAGAACTGGTGAAGCCTAAATGCAGATTGAAGATTTTTTTTGTCTGTATTTTCTTTCACAACATGACTTACATGGAAATATGTTTTGTATGACTACACATGTATAACCTATGTCAAATTGCTTGCCTTCTCAGTGGGAGAAGGTAGAAAATGAAAGGAGAGAATTTGGAACTCAAAATTTTAAAAAAAAAGTTAAAATTATTTTTACATACAATTGAGAAAAATAAAATAATAATTTTTAAAAAACCATCCATTATACTGATACTTGCATTTCATTTTGTATCATAGTTATCTGTGAGCATCTTCACTTCCCTCCCAGGTTTAAACGTCTGTGAGTCCCAGAAATGAGTCTTATTCATATTTGTTTCCCTTCTAAGAAGGTATGAAAAATATTCATTGAATGAGTGAGTTGAAATGAATTTCATTTTAAGAATATTTTCAGACATTGCTTGAGCTAAGAAGAGAAAACCTGATGTACAGCTATATCAGCTTTAGGAGTCACTGATAAATAATATCTGTCAGGAGGACAATGGAACATACTAGGGGATATATCAGTTCTGTGGGTTTTCTAACTTTACCTGGTAACTGGAAGACGCCATAATATTTTATGGTGATAGAGCTAAATACATTTTTCTAGATCTACTAAATGTTAACTTAGCTCTCAAAACTTCTCAGATCATATATATGGATACATATAAACTATTTAGGGTTAAAGCCTGACCCTGACCCATAAGCAGAAAAGGCTATTATTTGAACATCATGGGTAAGACTTTTCTAACGACAAAAAAATATCTCCCCCACTCACCTAAGTGGATGCGTGACATTTTTCCTGTAAAGTCCATTCATTTGCCCTGAGGCATTGTACTCTGTAAAAATTCAAATAACTGTGGAAGGGATAATAAATTAAGTTGTTTTCAGTCATTAAACCTTAGAACATTAGTTTATCCTGTATTTGCTACCATGACAGCTAGCTCAGAGCGCTTATGGCAAGGAAGAGGAGAGAGGAATAAATATAGGGTCTAATCTAAGGGGCAGCTAGGTGATGCAGTAGAAAAAGTAGCAGGCTTGGAGTCAGGAATACTCAGACACTTACTACCTCTGTGACCATGGGCAAGTCACTTAATCTCAGTTTCCTCATCTATAAAATGGGAATAATAACAGTACCTACCTCTCAAGGTTGTTGTTGTCTGTTCAAATCTTGCCTCAGACAAAAGCTAGCTATGTGACTCTGGGCCTTGGGCTCTTCACCCATAAAATAAGCACTGGACTAGGTTGTGTCCAAAGTCCCTTCCAGCTCTAAATCTATGATCCCACAACAAAGTGTTTTTCTTAATATTTTATATGTAAACTCAAGATAATGATAAATGAGAAGGGGGAGATGCTAACTTTTTAAAATATAGAATTTTTAATTCTTGGCAGGATATTTGGGGTCCCTTAGCTTCCCAAAAGGGAATTTTCTATGCGGTTAGAGTCGATCTAAGGGGCTAAGAAATCCCAAACGTTTTTCAAGTTGTTTGTCTTTTAGAGATGCAAAAGCTTTTTCAGTGAATTAATGATCAACCTCTTCAACTGTGGCAAATAAGAAAACAGAGATATACTTAGAGATAGAAATATGACCTGGCCTAAAACTATCTTTAGTCAGCTCACTGAACTGAGAGGTCCAAGATTTCTCCAGAAGCTTTACAGCCTTGCTGTATGATTTGCTCTAAGTCCCATTTTCAATAACTTCTTCCTATATCAGTTTACCATTTTGTAAACTATGCTACATGACTGACACTATGAAGATGATGCAAATTAAATGCTTTTCATTTCACCTGGCAGATGTTAAAAACCAAAATCTAGTAGATAGAA
This sequence comes from Vombatus ursinus, assembly GCF_900497805.2. NCBI lineage: Eukaryota > Metazoa > Chordata > Mammalia > Diprotodontia > Vombatidae > Vombatus > Vombatus ursinus. The sequence continues at coordinate 24,772,526 of NW_020941197.1, forward strand.
TGGAAACTCCTGGTAGGACCTTGGATAAGTTATTTGACTGTTCTATGGCTGTTTACTCAGCTATACAATGAGTTTAATAATATTTACATGCCTCATCAAGGAGTGTGCTGGAATAAATAGAGAATACTTGAAAAACCTATTGAAACTTTTAAATGAAAATGCTGTATAAGGTACAGAATATTTACATTATAATCAAGTCAGCAAAGTTGATTCCAAACAGATTTATTAGTTTTAAAATATCAAGAATGAAGAGAAAGTAAATGTTTCCAAGAATATGCAGGCACTTATGAAGGAAGAATGTGTAATAATACTGAGCAATAAGCCTTTTATTTGAGAGGCTTTAAAATAGTTGCATATCAGTGAGAGATCCATGACCTAAGTAATAAGAAAACAGAATAAAGGGAAATGTTTTTCAGCAGACTTCTGAATGATACATAGAATAAAATGTACTCTCTAATGAACTGGCAGAAGTGTTACACACGTGCCCTTAGAAGAAGGCTGTTTCAATAGCTTTCACTGCCTAGCACAGGCAAGGACCTGGAGTGTCCATCTCCTTCACCACCAACCCCTAGCCACCACTCCACCCCCCACACCCTCTTCCCAAGTCCTATACTGTAGGGTGGGAGTAATGTCAATGGGGAGGGTCAAAGCAAACAGGCAGCAGGAGGCACTCCAAGGATCAAAGAGCTGGCTCCAGTTGTCAAGATTAGAACAGTGGTGGGTGGTTGACTCTTAACTTCAGCTCCGTGTCCTCACAAACACATTTAGCACTCCCCTCAGGCCAGTCCCTATGGATGACCAAGTCCTTCATTCTTCAGAAAAGTACTCTGTGCTAAGAACTAAATGTCCAAGCTCCTTCTACCACCAGCTCTATGAAAGATTCAAGGTGAATTCTATTTTAGTTTGAAGTGTGTCTAGAAGCCAAGATGTGGTACACATTGTATAGCTCACACTTGTGACATGGTTCCTGTCCACTAGAAGCTTTGCACATTACCAGCAGAGTCTAGGTCACTGTTACTGAAATTAACAACAACAATAACAACAAAACAAACAAAACAAAGCAAAACAAAACCCCACAAGATGATAGAATCCAATTTCCAAATTCTGTGCCATAGATACATTTCCTTAATTTTTATCTTAGTTGGCAGCTGGTGAGGACAAGGACTGTGTCTTATCCTAAATTTATATCTCCCCCAGTGCCTACCAGTTCTTTAAATAATGCTGGCATATTAAAATAAATGTTTATTGATGGTGGCGGCAATAGAGGTTTGGTAGGGTGCATATGTAATGCAGTAGTATCTCACTTATCCAGATGTCACTTATGTCTCTACTATCCTTATATAGGATATCTTCAGTAAGTCTTAAGTATCAAGAAAATAACCTGGAAGTGAGGGAAAGTAGTAAGGAAAAAAGGTCTCTATGCAAAGTAGTTATCATAAAGTCTATAAACTAAAGTTCAAAATCTGGACTCACAGGAGAGACCTCAGGCTTTCACTCTGTCTATATACTCTTATTTAAGACTGAGTGTCCATGTGTTTGGTTAGATGGTTTCCAAGCCCATGGCACAGTACAAGCAGGAAAGTAGAGGGAAGGTCTGTTAGGAGCAGACAGACTGTCAGTAGCAAAAAATGTCAGCTGACTGCCTGGCTGTGAGGAGACAGAAAAACAATAAAAATTAGACACAAGCATTGAAAAAGCATAGATTTCCAGAGTCATTTAGTATAGAGATAAACTGCCTTATTCTCTGAAAAAGCTCCTGAGGGATTTACTGCATTATATAGCGGACTACCGTAACTGATTTCTTTTTTCTTCTTTTTTTTGGGGGGGAGGGGGTAAATTTTCACTGATGTCTTTTGTTTTCACATCTCCACAATTTTTCCCAATATCCCTCCCCTCACACCCTAAAGAGAAACCTCCCACATAACAAGTAATATTTTTTTAATGAGAAAGGAAAAAGAATAAAAGATATTAAAAATCAGTAAAACCAGTCAATACAGCAAAAAAAGTCTTAAAACAAATGCAATGTACCACACTCATGGACCTCCCACCTTTGCAAAGGAGTAGGGTGTAGATATCTTCTCATATCTCTTCTTTGGAGCCAAATTTGTTTTTTTGTAATTTTGCAACAATTGCTTTTGATTGTTTTGTTTTTGTTCTTTTCATTTATATTATTGTAGTCAATGTGCACATTGTTTCTTTAGCTCTGCATACTTTACCCTGCATCAGATTCTGTAAATTTTTCCCTGCTTTTTGGTATTCATCATATTTGTCATTTCTTTAAAATAGTAACATTCCACTACATTCATGTATTGTTTAGCCATTCTCCAATTATGGGCATCTGCTTTGTTTCCAATTCTTTGCTCTACAAAGTGCTGCTATAATATTTTGGTATGTATATGGAATTTTTCTTATCAATGACTTCCTTGGGGCATATGCCTAGTACAGGAATCTCTGAGTTAAAGGATATAGATATCTTACTCACTTTATTTGCATAATATTAAACTGCTTTACAAAATGTTTATACTGATTCAGAGTTCCACCAACAATACACTAGTGTACCTATCTTATAATTGACTTCATAATGATGAATCCGAGTTATCAATTATAGTTTATATATATTTTAATTAGTTAGGAAACTATATAATATACATCAGAAAGATTTTGACTGATCTTTTAAAAATTATACTCTCAAAGTTTTGGTCTTTCAATGGATAGGCTTTAGTTTCATGGAGGGTTTAGTTATTGGAACATTTCATTGTTCAACAATGTCAGAAAACAGAGTCATTCCCATAATTAACAGTCAAATCAAGTATTATACACTGTAGTGAACATAAAAAATATATTAGGTCCTAGTGAACCTCTAGAAACAAATGTATTCAATAAGCACATGTGCATCCTTATAGGAAATGTTTTGATTTCTGATGTTAGTTAGAAAGAATTAGGTGATAAAAGTATCTACTTATTTGAGATAGGTTTCCTGAAGCACTGGGATCTGAACTGAGTTTTGAATAAAAAGAAGATTTTGGAGAATAGGGAGTTTTAGGCTATTATGATGGTAATAGTAAGAGAGATTATTGGGGGGGGGCTGAGAACAGGAATGAACAGCATTGAGAGTAGGAGAATAAAAGATTAGAAAAGAAGAGAGGGTAACTTGTATACAACCAGTTGCAGGAAAGAGCCACAGAGGGTGATGGGTAAGCCCTGGAAACACATGAGAAGAATGAAAAGCCTTACACCAAGCTGTGGAATGGTAGTAACCCTATATTTTAGGCCAATTATAGAGGTCAGTGCTGAGTAGAAGAACTGAGTTATCTTGTAGATCAGCTGCCTAAAAGATTCTGTGTAAAGCAAAATGATTGTACCACAATTTAAAAATAAAAAGTCAATAACTAGTGGAATGGAATTTTTTTTCAAGTGTGAGTTATGCAGTAATGGCAGGTAAGTAAAAAGAAACATTTCATGGAACAGGAATTCACAATTTTATACAATATTTTCCTTACAGAAGAGGGAAAAAAATCAACATATTCCTATGAAGTTTGTTTGTTTGTTAAGTAGCTTTTAAAAATCTACTCTATCTAATGGTTTTTAACATTTTATTTAACCCATTATCAATTTAATCAGTGGAAAGAAAAATCAGCTTGACTTTTTGACAGCCAAGTCAATTCAACTGGAAAATTCAAATCTTAGAAGAAAAGGGAACAGGGAAATCCTGCTTAGCAACACTTTTAACTGCCAACACAAATCCAGAGGAATGGAATCTCCTTTTGCTCCCTTCCCAGTGTCTTTGCTCTCTATGGAAAGTGACTTGTTGGGAAAAGGCATTAGGTGTCGGGGGGAGGGAGAGGGATAGAAAAGGAAGAAGAGGGCTATGCCCTCTTTCGGTTAATAGGGCATTTTTAACCCAACCTAATGAAACCAGAGATTTATATCCTTAGGGATTCTTTCTGCTCTACATCAGAATTCAAAATGAGTCTGATTCCACTAAGATGTATCTGTTGTTGAATTCCTTTTTTATTTTTGTCCAATTTAATAAAAAAAAAATCATGAGTTTATAGTGAAGAGATTACTTCATTTCCCAGTTTCTGATAAAAATTGTCTCTGGCAAATAAAGGCCAAAAGAATAGGAAGGTGGTTTTGTGTGGAAAAGAGCCCCTTCTGATTCAATGATGTAATTCAAGAGTCTTTGTATTAGAGTGTGGTTTGTGTTACTATTCTACCAAACTTCATGCTAGTTTTGGCAAATATTGACTACTGGAATACAAAGCAAAACTATTTCAAGTTGTATCATTCATTGTAAATTATATAGTTACCAAAGAAGTTCAAAGTTTTCTATTATAGTTGTTTACCATTTATTTTTTGTTACTTTGAAACAAGGGAGTACTTTGGATTAAAGTATGATACAATTAAATAGGGAACTGAAACACAAAGAAGGAAGAACAAAGATACTTTTTGTTTGAGATTTTTACATTGGCCTCACTTGACCCATCTGTTCCCTTCTCTTTCCACTCCCATCCCTCCATTCCTAGAAACACATTGGGAATGATTGGTACAGCTTCTGTATTGCTAGGGAGATGGCAGGAACGAAGCCTGAGTCATAGGCTTAGGTCACTGACAGACATTTTGGTGTCAATATCTGGCCAAGAAATGACCAGTAGATCTCTGTCTGGAATGATGGATGGAATGCTTATTCTTTCTCCTACATTGTATTGTCCAACAACAGGTGGTTTTCATATCCTCTTATGTATTTGCATATCATATTATAATTAGTTCTTCTGTTCCAATGTATCTATATCTCTATATCTAGTGTGCAGATAAATATTCTACATGTAGTTAGCTTCTATATTCCATTGTTTTTCTTTACATATGTATATCTTATTATTTAGTAAGAGTAAAGCTTATTAATGCTTGTGACCACCTACCAGTCTAAATCAAAGACAGAATTATATTTATTAAATAGATGCATGTATTCTTGCATATTTACATATATAATCATTAGTTGTATGTTTATTTAGTATATATTGATATATATACTCATTAGTTGAGCATATTTATTAAATAGATCTATATATGCATACACAAATCTATATTAGTTGTGCTCACAGAATTTTAGAATTCATCTTAATAGATTTAGCCAAATATTCCAGACTATACAGAGATTTTTTTGAATTCTGATTCTGTCATCTATTGTGTCATATATCTTTTCCAGTATTATGTCTATAATTTTATTTTCAAGTCAATGATGAAACCAAGTCACTGATTAAAAACTGTTAAACAAACAGGGCCAAGTGCAGACCACTGAAGATACTCTTCTGAGTTAAAATAAAAGCATTTATGACTTTTGGCCTGGCAATTCCAAAATTTCTGAATTGATCCAACTGTACTGTCATTTAGCCTATAACCCTTTCATCTTATCCATGAGAATATCATGAGAAGCTTTATCAAATGCTTTGCTAAAAGCTAATACATGATTATTTACATTAATCCCATCATATAGCAGAAAAGGAAATAAGTTCAGTCTATGTGATTGTTAGGACTCCTAGCTCTAACAATTTATGAATCTATATGCTCTGACTAAAGACAAGTATTACCTAATATTGTGATTAGGTAATAATTACAATAATGAGAATTCAAGTTACTTTGAAAATCTATATAAGTTAAGAAAGTGAAAAAAATGTGAACTTGACAGCATTACTGTAGGGATTCAGCTATTATATTTCCTTAAAATTTATGTGTTAAATGCATTATACCCCCCCACACACACACACACAAACACACACATGTATGTATATGTATAGGTATGTGGGTAGGTGGGTGTATGTGTACATGTATATTCTAAAGACCTCTGCCTGGCTTTCAAGACTCTCCATCACCAGGATACATTCCATGTATTCAGACTTTATCTCTAGCTGCTCAATCAATCAATCAAGCATTTATGAGATACTTACTATACTCCAGGTGCTGTATTAGGCAATAAGCATACAAAGTTAATTTTTTTTACTCAGTTTCTGCATTCATCAAGAGTTTTTCTTCCCCTAGAATGCTTTCCTACTACTTCTCCACCAACCAATGTCTTTCCCATCGCTTCAAGATATCAACTCTAATTTTTCTCTAGAAATGTTCCTTGACAATGCTGATCCACCATGCTAGTGGCACAGTGACAGAGCACTGGGCCTAGAGTCAGGAAGACTTGAGTTCAAATGTGCCCTCAGAAACTTACTAGCTGCATGACCCTGGGGAAAAATCACTTAACTTCTTCATGTTTCTTCAACTGTAAAAGAAGGACCATAATAGTCCCTACCTCAAAGAGTTATTGTAAAGATCCAATGAGGTAATATTTGTAAAACACTTAACAGAGTGCCTGGCACATAGTTATTGCTTAACAAATGCTTGCTTCCTCCCCTCTGGTATAATACTTATCATTGGCACTACACAATGTAATAATCATATATTGTTTTACATTGATTTTGGGGTTTTGCCTGTAAATTGCATCTCCCTAATCAAGCTGTGAGCTCCCTGAGGGAGGGACCTGTGGTTTGTTTATGCATTTGTTGTAACCTAAACAGTTATGGGCCCATAGTCACTACATGAAGTTATTAAGATAGTATGATTGTAAAGTTATGGAAACTACTTTAACATATTTACTTGTTAATTTTGATTTACTTGATTTACTTGTAATGGATTTTGGTTTTTTGTTATAAGAAATGAATAATAAGGATTTAAAGAAACATGAAAAAACTTAAACTGATGCAAAGTGAAATGACCACAACAAAGAGAAAAATTTATACAATTTCTGAAATATTATGCTAGAAAATGACTTTGAAAGATTTAAGAATTTTGATCAATGTAATGACCAATCATGACTTCAGAAGAATGATAACGAATCATGCTTTCCACCTCTTGCAAACAAATAAAGTACTAGAGGTCTGTTATGAGATAAACATTTTCAGACTCAGCCAATGTATGGATTTGGTGTTCAGCTATACTTATTTTTTCTGGAGAGATTTAAAAAAAATTGAGGTGAGGTGTGTGTGTGTGTGTGTGTGTGTGTGTGTGTGTGTGTGTATTAAATTACTGGGTAATGATGTTAATGAAAAATGAGAAAAGAAAAAAGGTTTAAAAACATGAAAGAAACATTAAAAATACAAAGAAAAATGCAGAAGGAAGTTTAGGAGGGAATAAAAATAAGTAGGGCAATTTTGTTAACTACTGTGTTAAATGCATATAAAGTTACAATTATGCACAATAGAAGTCTACAGTTTTATGCACAATCTCTTTGCTGTTCCTGTTTTTATATGAAACAGTCATGCTTCTTAAATTTATAATAAAAAAAGAAAAATAAAGGAACACAAAAATGTAAAGATATTCATTGTTCACGATTGGGAGTTGCTCATATAATAAATTAATTAATTTACAGATTTAGTGCCATACCAATTAAAACTATTAAGGAATTACTTTATGAAACAAGATTAAAAAAAGAGTTTACATGGAGGAACAAGAGGCAAAGAATATCAAAGGAAATAACGGTGGGAAAAGTAAGAATGAGGGATACCTACCTGTGCCAGATTTGCAACAAGCAATAATCATTAAAACTTTCGCTACTGGCAAAAAAAAAGGATAATTTAATCAATGTAAAAGATTAGATAAACAAGTCCCAGAGGCCTATCAAGCTAGCAAGTAAGCAATAAGCATTCATTAATACCAGACAGATGTATGCTAGGTGCTGGGGATACAAGCGCAGACAAGGAAATACTTTCCCCTTGCGAGGAATTTATAGTCTAATAGGAAAGACCAGAAGTTGATATAAATATATATGCAATATAATATAAATGTATATAGCATAAAGTTAATAAACACAAATGTATGAGAAGTGGTTAAATACAATGTATTTTGGCACTCAGTTGCCAAATCTTACCATTTCAAACTCTACCATTTTTGTCACATCCATCTCCTTTTCTCCCAGTCATATTACTACTACTATAGTAGTAGACCATTTCACCCACCACATCGACCATTTCAATAGCTATCGAACTGACTTCCTTGGCTTAAGTTTCTCCTCTCTTCAGTCCATCCTTCACATAGATGCCAAAGCAATTTTCCTAAAGTATAAATCTGATCACTATACTCCTCTTACTCAAAAAATGCACCACTGGCTTCCTATTACTTTAAGGGAGAAATATGAAATATTTTATTCAGTATTTAAAGTCATTCACTATCTGGTCTCAACCTAACTTTCCAGTCATACTTATACATTATTCCCCACTATGCCCACTGTGGTTCAGCTAAATCTGCTTTCCTGCTGTTCTTCATATATGTTCTTCATTCACATCCCAATTTCACTCCTATGCACTGGCTATCCCTCTTGCCTGTGCGAGACAGGTCCTGTCTTCTCAACTTTAGCTCAAGGAGCACCTTCAACATGAGGCCTTTCCTGATGTCCCCTACAACTAGTACCCTCCCCTTAAAATCATCTTGTATCTATTTTATATCTAACTGTATCTGTACATATTTTCTCCAAAACCACCTAAACAGTAAGCTCTTTGAAGACAGGGACTATTAACTGTAGCCTCTTCCTGACTGGGAGTCACAAAAGCCTGAGTTCAAATCCTGCCTCAGACACTTACTAGTTGTATGATCCTGGGTAAGTCATTTAACTCCTCTGTGCCAGTTTCCTAATATGCAAAATGGGGGTAATAATAGCACCTACATCCATGAGTTGTTGTGAGGATCAAATGAAATAACATGTAAAACACTGGTTTGCTAACTAGTTGTCATAGCCATAGTTGTAGTAGTAATAGTACAGTGTCTAGCATACAGCAAACACTTATTAAATGCTTTTTTTGAATCTCTGTAAGAACCCAGGACAATGATCTGCATATGGCAGGCTTTTGGTAAATGTTTGTTGAACTGCTGAATCATTTTACTAATACTGTATGTCGAACTTCTACTGAAGCCCTCTCCCAGTTGACTGGAGGTGGTCCTGGGTTCTTGATGACTAGGACATCTGGCTTCAAGCTCTGTCAGGTTCTATCAAGTTAAAAATGTTTTAGGTATGGGTTGGCTGCTGGCTGTCCATCCATTATGGGAGACCAAACTAACAAAATTCAGAGAAATTCATTCTCAAAACATTGGCAACACGTGATTAACATTTTTCAGTGCAACTCGTAAAGATAGTATGGGAAGCCACAGACACTTAATCATTTATACATACACACACACACACACACACACAGACATACACATGCATGTGTGTGTGCATATATGTGTATGTATGTACATGTATATATAACACACAATACATTTATAAATATACCCACAAATATGCACATAATATATAATTACAATTATATATGTATACATTTGTTTATTCATCTATGTATTTATTACTTGATCTAGCCAAAATGGCCTTCTCTCTCTTCCTCACACACATTTAATCTGTAGTCTCTGGATCTTTGTTTGCACACTTTTCCTCATTCCTGAAATGCACTGCTTTCTCATGTTTGCCTCACAGATTCACTCTCCTCCTTTCAAGTTCAGCTCAAGTACTACCATCTACATGCAGATTTTTCTGCTTCCCCCAAGCTACTGGTGTCCTACCTCTCCAATAACCTTGAATTTAACTACAGTGCAATTATCTGTATATGTTTAAAAGTGTATATTAAAATATAAACATAGAAGAGGGTAGGGGGAATTTCAAAGAGGACACAGAGAAATTGTATAGTTTTGGGGGGCTATGTTCAATTTAGTATACATTTTTTAAAAATCTATGTTAACAGAAGTTCGCAGTTTCATATATAATCTTCTTTTAATTCTTATTTGTATATTGAAATATTTATATTCATTGATGTTTCCCATGTTCATAATTTTAAAAGAATAATTATATATAAAAAGATCATACATTAAGATAGTGGCACAACTGAAATTAAACTCTATTTCTTCACTCTCAGTGCAGTGCTCCTTCTTTTGTAGTGCAGTTTTAATTGAAATAGCATGGCTCATGTAATGCAGAAAGTGAAATGGGTACATAACCATTTGTGATTTCAGGTATGTGGGCAAGGACTCCTTATGTTCCAGCTCCCTCACTGACTCCCTCATACAGTAGCTTGGGATGAAAGCATTATTCTATAATTAGTAGTTAAAATGTAAGCACTTCCCCCAGTTGAAGGAACATAGAAAGTGCAAAACAAAAACAAAATTACGGTTTTCTACAATGATGGGATATTTTCGGCTTTGTTTCCATTGCCTTCCCAAGCATTTTGTTGGCCTTTTTGGCTACAGAAGCATATTGGAGGATTTTTTAGGGACTAACTTATAATGATCCCTAGATTCCTTTCCTGGGTAGTAAAGTGATACCGATGACCTCATCATCCTCTAAATATAGTCTAGACTTAAAAATATATCAATTTATTTTAATAGAAGACTCTTAAAATCTGTAAAATCTCAAAGAAAAGAAATGCATATCTAATGTTACAATTGTGGTCACAGTGTTGTAGGGAATATAGTTTGAACTTTGGTATATTTGGGGGCAGTTACGTGGTACAGTGGATAAAGCGCCAGGCCTGAAGTCAGGAAGATATATCTTCTTGAGTTTAAATCTGGCCTCAGACACTTACTAGCTGTGTGACCCTGGACATGTCAACTAATCCTGTTTGCCTCAGTTTCCTCATCTCTTAAAAAAATGAGTTGGAGAAGGAAATGGCAAACCATACTAGTATCTTTGCCGAGAAAACCCCAAATGGGGAAGAATCAGACACAACTCATAAAAACAACTGTAACAACAACTGGAATGTTTTAATGACTCTTCCAATGTCAATGGTTTACATGATGACCAGCCTTAAAATATTGTAGGAAAATGTTGGAACAAAATTCCCTGTAGTTACACTGTTACAAAACTGAGAAATATCTAATACTGCTCCTATGTGATTCCTCCCTCAGTTTTACTGTAGATTGCTTCCCCATATAACTCAGGGAATAATAAAAGATGACAGCCTGAAGATTACATCTAAACTTAAAAGCAGGGTGTTCTGTCCCAAGGCCCACATGAACCTCCCCTCTGAAGCTCAGATTCAGAAACCTATGTTCACAATATTGTTGCATTACTAAAATTAACCAGTCTGAATTAACAAACCACATTTTCTGAAAGTAATTTCAAACAATATAGTGACAGAGAATCTCTTAGGAAATGCTTGAAAAGAAGACAAAGAAAATTCATACAAACTTGCCTGGTGTTGTTCAGGAGGTGAAAAATATCAATCATTCTATGAATTGTTGACTACTTCCCCCAAAACCCAGTAATTACTGACATATAATATACTACATATAAGAAACTAGACCCCATTTCTGCCCAGACTCACAACAAAGATGCCATTATCAACATCTCACTGGGTCTCACACACCATATCCAATCTGTTGCCAAGGTCTGTTGATTTTACTTTCATAACATCTCTCAAAAATGCCCCCTTCTCTCCTGGGATACTGCCACCCCCTGGTGCAGGCCTTCATTACCTCACATCTGCACTACTGTAACAGCTTGTTGTTTGGTTTCCATGCTAGAAATTTCTCCCCATTCTAGTCCATCCTCTCTCGGCTGTCAAAGTAATCTTTGACAGGCCTGACCATGTCACACCCCACCTCTCTGCTCAATAAACTCCAGTGGCTCCTTATCACCTACAGGATCAAATATAAAATCCTTTGTTTGGCATTTGAGGCCCTTAATAATTCTTCCCATATTTTTAGTTTTCTTAACCCTTACAACCCAACTCACCCCTCCACATGCACTGTCATCTAATAATGCTGTCCTCCTTCCTTTTCTTTGAATAAGACACTCATCTTCTGACTCTGGGCATTTTCACGGACTGTGGAATCTTCTCCCTCTTCAACTCAGTTTCTTGGCTTCCATCACTTTCTACAGTAAGCTTTTCCCAATTCCTCTTAATGCTAGTGCCTTACCTCGGTTGATTAATTTCAACATATCTTGTTTGTACAGGATATAGCTTATTTGTCTATACTTGTTTATATGTTGTCTCCCCTATTAACTGTGAGCTACTTGAGCGCGATGATTGTCTTTTGCCTCTTTTTGTATCCTCAGTGCATAACACAGTGCCTGGCACATAATAGGTACTTAATAAATGTTTACTTATTGATTTATTAAAGATCCTTAATAAATGTTTATTGACTGTCTGACTCCACCCCCTCTGTCCCTCTAGTACATTTTTGCATCTCTGGACAATGGCTTCAGTAAAAGAATTGAAATATGATGAGAACAAATACTTCTAGGATGATCTCTCTGGAAAGGTTTGGGGATATGTGGAAGTTCAAAGAACAAACTTTGTTTGAGATTTAAACACTACCACCATGCTGGAAAAAGACTGATTGTCATTAATCAGAATTGCTCTGTGCAGGAAAGGGTAAATTTTCAGCAGGGTGTACAAATTTTCCTTTGTAATTACATCACAGCATGAAATACTACAAAGGAAAATAAGAAAGAAAAACAAATACAGTGATTAAAAATTGCTGGAGAAACAGGACAAATCCACTTCTATTTCCCCTGTAGAGCCAGAAAATGGGCACAGGTAAAAGATGCTAAATGGAATATGTAAAGCTGTCTTTTCACCTTATTCTATTCATGCCAGGAGGGAGTATATTCCCCACTCTCACCCCGAACCCCAACCCTCCACTGACCTGGGATGATAGAACATCATATAATGAGATGGCCACATGAGAATGCCAGAGCCCTGAACTTTCCTCATCTTTTGAACTCTTCACTCTACTCCTCCTAGCTTTTTACAGTTAACATACCAACTTGGGGTTATGTTGCATACCAAGGACAGAGATTACATGGCTTCCATTCACTAATACCATAGATTCATCTCTGCTTTATTCTCTTTCCCTATGAGGATATCTTAGGGGGCCCATATTACTAAACCCTCCAAGCTGTCTTTTTAGGGCTATTCAGACTCTTAGAGTAAGAACATTTTAAAATGTAATCTCACAAAATCCACTTCTGTTAACCTTCACTCCTTTAAAAAAATAAGAAAGACATGATGTTCTTTTTTTTGTTAATTAATTCATTTTAGACAATTCCTTAAATTTTCATTTTAATAAATTTTTGTGTGGGTGCATTAATTACTTTCAAAGACGCTTACAACTGTTACCTATTAAAAGCCTTTGTTAGTAGGAGGGAAAAAAAAAAAACTTCCAGCAATGCCTCCTCCCTTCTCCATTCTGAGCAGGTCCTTGCTATCAACTGCTAGAGTATGCTCGCTTTGCACCTAGAGGTATAATTATTTTGCTTTAATTTTACAAAACCTTTTGTTCCATTCCCACGAGCCCACCTGATCCTTATATTACACTTGCTCTATTAAAACACTCATGCAGAACAAAGCATGGCTGTACTGATTCATAAGTAACTTTTTTATCAGTTAACACACCACTGGCTGGGGTTCAGGACACCTTCCTGGGCTTCTACCTCCAAAGCCAGCACCAGCTTTTGCATATCAATGCCAAAGGGGATGTTGTTCTGTTGCCTTATTTTCTTGTGCCTCTTCCCCTCCTCTTTTTACATTTGGTGTCATTCTTTATTTTATTCTCTGGCAATCCAAGACAGGTAATGCTAAGGATGGTGGGTACATTACTGAATTGTAATCACTCTCAAGGTTTCTTTTATTCATGTAGCAAAGCCCCCTTTTTAAAAATCGCTTTTGTTGCCTTCTTCGATTTTCCTTCTCTTTCCCCGACTCCACCCCTTTTCCTTAAGATCTCACAACACATGTGGGCTTTTGGCTGGAAGTAGCTGCAGTGACTCATCAAGAGAATCATTTGTTTGCTCTGAGGAGCACCCTGAGGACCCTTTGGGCTGCACACAGAGCCCTTTGATCCTGGGAAATTTATTTCTTCCAGATGTTTTCCCCATAGCCACCTTGATGTGATGCCCCCTTTGATTATGCAGAATGAGGAAAACACTTGGGATCCCCTGCCACTGACTCTACTCCTTCCGAATGGAGTGAGACAGTAAGATGACATACCATTGCACCCTTGGGTTCTCCCTGCCCTAAGCAGAATGGTGGAAAATTAGAATCCTGAGAAAAGGTGATGTAGGAATCAACAAGTAAGCACTACAAAATGAAGACAATATGATACAGGAGTCTGAACAAGGGAAATTCGCTAATGGTAAACTAAACACTCCTAAAATATTGACCTTCTAGTCTTTGCCCAATGAACTGGCCAGCTTTGTACAATTCTAGAAATCACTAAGGTCTACCACTTTGCTTTGTCAAAGTTGCTCTATGCACACAAAACACAGCAGGCTGGAAAATGCACATCTACTGGCACCTCATGTTATTCCTGGGAATTGTAGTTGCCGTGAGCAGAGGTTGGGGGAGGATCCAGCAGGGAGGAGAAGGAAGTAAAGTTTCCACACAGAAATGTTAAGGGGAGGTAAGCAATATGGCAAAATGCCAGATGTGTAGTATGCTTCTGAAACCACCAAACCCGAGGGCAGCAGTTAGAGCATGGAAGCAATGGTGTGATCTGGTTGAAGGACATGTCTATTGAGGTGACTGTGGTACTGCTATGGGCACTCGTACATACGGCAATATGAGGACCATAATACACAGGCAAAAGAAAACACACTAGTGCATTTGACAAAAGATAGATGCAGATTGTGAATGCAAATGCTCCAATTTTCTAAAGCTAGTTTGCATATTTTATGAGGCATGACAAATCTATCAATTTTTTTCTTTTAAAATAACTGCATACACTGTACCACCAACCATTTTCTCCAAATCGATTGTTACCATCATTAACTGTTAGTGACAACTGATTTGGCAGGGATTTATGTTTACAAACACCAAATTTTTAAAAGTCTTGATACTCCACCTGCAATAGTGGTTACTTTCCTTTAGTTCTTTGGAGGAAAGCTATTTTTAAAGCTTAGCATAAGGATAACCAGTATCTAAGAATAAAAATTTTAAAATAGATACATTAAAACAATAACTTTTAAGTCTGGAAAAGCCCAATGGCAAAGGAGGTGTGTTTGCTGTAAAAGCCAATTTAGTAACTTCTCTGGATAGCAGTCATATAAAATGTCCAGCAGCAAAGTCACGAAAAGGGAAAGGGAAAACTGAATACAAAAAAAATTCCTGAACTTTTCAATGACACTTTTCAACTACAGCACTCATCAACAACCAAACTATTCATGCTTAAATTTGCTACCATTTAATTAGCCTGGATCCATTCTGCAGATCAAGAAACTGAGCCATGGGCCCCTTAAGAGAAGACATAGAGATCAAACAAACCTAGAAGTGATGACTGTTAGTTTTTATTCAATTGCTTTCTCAAAACATCTAAATGATAGACTTTCAAACACCATTCAATAATGGTAACCTAGACTACTATATGAAGCCTTTTCACTTTGAGAGATAAAATCTAGTAGCTAAATCAGTTTGAAGTTGTGGTCACTCTTTGCTATACCCGTACTGCTTACATGAACTAAGGCATTCATTGGATAGTGGTTAATAAAAATGAGAAGGAACATGGTGTTGCCCTTTATTTTTTGTAAACAAATGATTAACCACTAGTTAATAAAGCTGCTATGCTAAAGGAAAACATCCCAAGGCATCCAAAGTACCTGGAGAATATAGAAACTGGCAGGTTTTCCAAATGTTCTCATATTGGAGGAGCTTGAATCATTAGAATCTCACTGGTGTTTACTTATCTGTTGCCTGTCTTTACCTGGTATTCATTAACCTGAGGTGAAGAAAGGTCTCAGGGCTTGAAAGTAGCTTTAAGAGCTTGGCCATCTGTGCTAGAAAGCATAATCAAGGTAAATTCCACCTTCAAAGCCCTGGACCTTGCAAGTTCCTTCATTTGGTTTTATGTTTATAAGTCATTTATCATTGGAACAACAATAAATGCCATAATGGACTAGTTACAGGCTATTCCCACATGTAGTCTTGATTTCTAAAAATAAATCAAATCTCTCTCTCATGTGTACAAATCTATAATGTACATGAATACACACATGTATATATGGGTATATATGGGCTTGCATATTTATGTGTATAAAATATGCACAGATATATGTATGTGTTTCATTTTGTTCAGACCTATAGTTTCACTGGTGAAGGAAACTTCAAATCAGGAAATTCCCTCTACAAAAGTAGATCAAAAACTATTCTGCAGCTTATTTTATAATCTTTTAAAGTTTCCTAGGGTAATAAGAGGTTGTGACTTGTCCAAGGTCACATTTCCAGTAAATGACAGAGGTAACATTTGAATCCAGATCTCTTCCACTCTGAGGTCTGTTCTTTGGCCATTATACCACACTGCCTATTACCATAATATGTATACAGTGAAAAACACCACAAATTATAGGCTTTATTCAGGTTTTATAAAAACAAACTGGTAGAGAGGGAGTATAACCTAATTTTAGAGCAATAGAATATATCCTTATTTTGAAAACTAGGCAAATATTTGGAATAGTATATATTTACAGTTGTTTTTCAAATGTTTATTAATCTTCTTAATATCCCATGAGACAAGCATAAGCAATCACATTATTCCCATTTTCCTGAAGTTTAAAGAGGACCAACAAAATGTTTTTTTCTTTTGTTTTAGACTTTTCAATCCTTCATACAGGGCTCTATATCCAGGAAGTGTTCAATAGCCAGTTCTGACTTAAATACTTACATATCTATAAGCTTAATCAAAGTATAGGTCTATAACTGGTAGCTTAGACCAGCAATAGTTAGACCACCGGTCTGTGCTGACTATGTAAAAGTGTGAAGTGGCGTAGAAAGAGAATCTAAAAGTATTTTTTAAATTGTCAACAACAAAACAGTTACATTAACTTAAATTTAGGCCCAATTAAAAAAAAAATACAGAATCTTTGCCATAGATAAGTTTATTATAAAATTGTTACTCCGGTGCAGAGGTTATTAAGATGAATTGGAATTTGGAAATCAATGGTCTCTGGGAAGACATTAAGTATTCCTTGGTACTTTGTATAGGAGTAAGGACTATCTCTACATTTTTTGCCATAATGTTTTTGGGATTTGTAAGTAGATCAAGGTACCATATTACTAGTTGCTAAGTGTAGGCTTATTTGGCATGAGTTTTTCAACAAATTTCCTCTTCTTAGGTTTTTAAAGTAGGTCAATACATGCATCTCTATATTCCTGTATGTGTATTACATACACATCTATTTAGTGAGTTGCATTTTTTCTTTGAAGCATGTAAGTAGATTTTAAAAAAAGAATATCCTTAATTATCAGAAGTAAAGCCTTATATCGATGATAGCCTTAATGATCATATGAGACAATGTTTTCCTACGAGACAGATTGTGTTTGAAACATATTTGTTCGCGATAATTTTTAGGCAAAATAACTACTTTATGGAGAGAAGAAAGAACAAAACAAGACATAGGAAGAAGAGGAAAGGCAGGAAGAGGGAAGGGAGATTCTAGAGAACCTCATCTCCAATAAGCAGGCTCATTTTTTACTTCATACCCAAATCTTGACACAGGGACAGCCTAATAAAAATGGGACTGAAATACTGTGAATTTGGCAGTATCCATCTTTACTTAAGCAAGAAACATATGGTATTGTTAACCTATAACTAGCATAGACAAATTTATCAGTGTGAAATTAGGACAAATTAAACAAACAAACAAACAAAAAAAAAAGGAAAGACTTCCTGCATTCCAGGAAGAAATGTCCACTTATTATTCAAATTATAAATGGGGGGTGGGGGAAGAATTTTAATAAACCCCTAGTGCTCCATACTTGATAAAATGAAATAGAAAAGAAAATACCAGGAATTAAGTCCCATGTATAAACAAAGAATACATTCTGACTGAAATATACTCCTGACTGGGGTTACAGGATAGGGTGGGGAACTTCCAAGTGAAGAAACTCTCTCAATAAATGCAGAAGAGCACCTGCTATACAACTTAGAATCTCAGAGAGTTGTCTAAAATGACTTGCCACTGTCACATAGTATATGTAAAAAACAAGATTTAACCTGGAGTTTCCTGACTCTGAGGCAAGCTCTCTATACATTATACTATATGTAGCCTCTCTAAATGATAGATTATAGTAAACAAAACTTTTTCCTATTAGCCACACACCTATTTCCAAGCCCAATCAAGTTTTTTATGTGTTCAAAAAGCTTTAATTAATAAGGTTTATTTAAGTATGATGTCCCTTATCCTCTAACCTATTGCCTGAATTCTTACCAATGCTCTATTTGGCATGGGTTACATGTAAGCATACATGGTTACAAGTAACATGCACAGAGGCTTGAAACCTTTCAAAAGTGGTTTACCAATTGGATAGGGGAAAGCCCAGAAACACTCTCACTAGATGAGTATGGGGGGGGGGGTAGCAGTGAACTCCCAAATAATGGGGCATAGGGAGGTAGTAACTCCTACAAAAGTTGTAGGCACCACCAAATCTCAGGTAAGGGATTTTGTTCACCATTATTCTCAAAAGCTGTAAAGATGACAGTCATGATACATTGGGGGGGAGAGGGAGGGGAAAGAAGAAGGACACTGTGACTGTTAAAAGTTTAGTATCTATCAGGAGATGACAGTAGAGTAGCATAAGCAGTCAGGATACTTTAGTATTTCAAAGAGAATGATTTTGTTTGAGAGTGGGGGAACACTCCCTTTACCCATGTAAAAGGGTACCCCTTGATAGCTTGGTCAGCTGCTTTCAACTGCTATGACAAAAAAGAAATTAATCATTTTATTTCAGGCTAATGATAAATCTTTCTAAAATTAGCTCCTCTGGGCCTTGAATGATATAAATATGGTTTGCTGTTGGGCTTGTACTGGAAACCTTTTTAGCAACATGGGACCTAAAAGAAATTATTCTCTGCTGGTACAGCCATTGAAAACCCAGGGTCACTGACAAACTATGTTGAGGCATTGGAGAAGACTTTAGTGTCAACTGGCAAGTATACAGTTGAAAACTGGCTCAAGTACCATGGCATGAGTATTATGTTTTTCCAGTCACTATATTAAGGGATAAAATGCCCTGGGTGATTATAAAATGTTATTGAAGTTTAAACTTGTTAAGATACTCTTTATTCCCAATTCTATATTCTTTGGCTTTTTATTTATGGAACACAACTTATATGAAGATATAAGACTATTTGCAGATGGGGAGATCTGTAATGTAAATGTAAATGGGCAGGTCATCTAAATAAATTTCAGAAGTATTTCAAACTGACTAAAATCACACACAATGAATGAAAGATATTAGGAATGCAGACACTGGGAACAGCTAGATGGTGCAGTGGATAGAACACTGGCCCTGGAGTCAGGAGGAACTGAGTTCAAATCTGGCCTCAGACACATGATACTCACTAGCTGTGTGACCCTGGGCAAGTCACGTAATCCCAATTGCCTTGTTAAAAACAAAAAAACAAAAACGAAAAAGGAATGCAGACGTCATATTACCCTTTTATAGGCCAATAAACAAAACAATGAAACTTATTAGAAGGCACTTATTATTTAATCAGAGGTTAAGGATTTGATTTTGATTAATTAGAAAGGAAAAGACAGAAAAGGGAACTGCTTTCTATTTGAACTTTGGTTTATTTATCCAGCTTATTCGAAGTCAAAAACAATAATCCAAACACTTTTGAATGGTTCAAATACTTCTTTGAATTTCTACAGTGGCTAATATCTAAAAGGGGGGAATTTCCACATGTGGTCTTATATACAATGTCATGCCCCAAGGTTCCAAGAATTAACTACAGTGGTGCCAGATTGACAAGGAGAAGTTGTAGCAAAGGAGACCTAGTCAGAAGTATCAAAGAACCATGCAAATTGTGGACCCAAACAAAGAGGCAAGTTCTATGTGGTGTTGAGTATTGGGTTGGGACCTGATTATTGAACACTAATTGGTATTTGGGCAGAGATCTGTTGGATTTTTTTTATATTAAGGAGATCAAAATATGAAAAGGGAGAAAAAGGGGATCCCAAATCCCCAAGGTCAAGAGTTAAGTCTAAAGAGAAGTCCAAGACATGAACACTACCACAAGGTAAGGAGTAGAGGCAATATAGCTTAGTGGGCTAAAAGCCATTCTGGAAGACTTGGGTGCAAGTCCTGTCTCTGACACATGCACATTATGTCTGTGTGACACTACAAGTCAGTTAATCCCTCAGTTCTCTGGGCAATGTTCTAAGGCTACAAGCAGCAGAGTAGTCACCCTATCAGCTTTGGTGGAGGGAATTTCATCATGCAGAGGTCCCAACACCAATTAAATCACTCTCCACCCCCCCAAAAAAAAGGTGGGGCAGGTGAGATGTAGAGGTAGACAAGAATGCAGCAGTAGTTAGCAATAATGGAATTGGTCTTGCTGCCATGCTGATATTTCACAGAAATATGAAATGGGCTACTCTGACAGGTTTTTAGACTGCCCCAATTGTACTGGAGTTGCAGAAGATGCTGTCCTTGAGGAAGTGGAATGAGAACATGGTGGTAAAGTGACACTATAGGGACTTATTTGAGTTGCAGTGGAATTATATCTGTTAGGCATTCAACTACTGTCTGTCATATGATCTGTGCACAATATCTTTTCATGTGATAGACCTTCTTTAAGACATGTTACCTTTGACCTTCTGCCAAATTCCTCATTTGGCACAAGCACAGAGGGACTGTGCACATTATTTTTTTTTTTTTGCATTGCATGTTAGATATTCATGTTTTGTTATGCACAACATTTTGACTTAGGCAGTGCATCAAATATGGAATTAAAATTTTCTGCTATGTTCTTTGTAGACATCTCCTCAATAGCTGAACTTGATGTTTTAGCCAGCTTTGTCCATTCATGCTGTTTCCTCATGCTAGAGTTGCTGTCTAAGGTATAGGCAAAATATAACTGTCTTGACATAAGTATTTTAGAGTGAATTAAAACCAAACATTTTTTTTCATCACTAGTATTTCACGCTTTTTTTTTCTTTCTGCTAAGATCCTTTTTTATTCTAAATGGCAGTGACTTCACCAAGATAATGGAGATGACATATGAAGCAGAGAAAAAAAAATTCTGTTCTCTTACATACTAGATTAGATCTACAGGGCTAAGAGAGGGAAAATCTTGTTTGGACTGGCAAATTGAGCAAACACAACACAGAAACCACAGAGGAAGCAATTATATGCAACACCAATTCCTATCATTTTAATAAGTCAGGGTTTGAATTGGTCTCTTTGTTTTCTCTCACTCCCACTTTAAATCCATATTATAACCTATAGCCTTTAACTAACAGTTTACTGGAATGTATATACATATAGAGAAAGAGTCAAGTCCATCCTGAATCTGGACCAGAAAGTAAAATTTCAGCATTATTAAAGTGGAAAACAAGTTGTCCTACCTTTTCTCAACTCTTAAGTAAAAATTGTCATTTTTTATATGAAAAGTTGTAGTTAACTGGAACTGCCTTCAGGCTAGAGGACTAACAGGGTGAAATATTAAATGATCAGACACATAGGGCATTTATCTCACTAAATTTCATCTAGTGAGACATCGTGGCTTTGCAGGATAAGCAGTGGAGTAAGACCCTGAATAAACTGTGCAAATAATGCCTTATGTGAATAGAATAGAAAGGAATGAATAGGAATACAGTATTTCCCTATTGTAGCATCTTCACTATCATTCTACTTTTATATTTCTTTTTTTTTTTTAAATTTGGCATCTGATTCACTGTTACATCATTAAAGGCAACTTGACCAATTTAAATGGCATTAGTATGGTTGAAAAGAAAATGGTCCCAGTACAAGGAAAAAAGGAGTTCTAATGCAGTCAGTCACATAAAATACTCCATGTCTTAGTGTCTCCATCAAGGCTATGGATAAATAAGTTTACTATTTTTTTAATTTGCATTATCTTGTTGATCATCTATCATAAGCACAAGCTATAAGTGAATAATAAAAGTGCTAAACAAACACTGAGATACATTAACCTATACCAGATCAAAGGTACACTGTCATGAGTTATACCTATTGAAAGGGGATGACAGAAACAAGAAAACTATCAGAGCTGGCCTCTTCCTTCATGGACCACTCCCTCCACATTATAACTAAATATTTTAGCCCCCAAAAGGTAGAACAGTGTAAAGATCACAAGATCTTAAGGCAGAAGACTGAGGTTCAACTGTTAAATGATCTGAACAAATCACTTAACCCAGCTGAGCCTCAGATGCCTTATCAGTAACATGAAGATAACACAACTTTGAATATCTACCTTACCCATTGTGAGTCCATTGTGTAAATCTTAAAGTACTATGTAAATATCTTATCACCATCAACATTATTAATAATTCTAATAATAATAACAAAGGAATAACCCAGCTGATTTACTGTGCTGCAAAGGATAGTTTCTTTTTTCTTTTGGTTAAGCAAAAGGAAAATAAATGATACTAAATAATTGAAATCATGGAATTCTGTAATCTCATAAAAATCCACATATGACCCAAAGGACAATGGAAAGACTAATAGTGGGGTGAGGAAACCTCCACACAATTACTAATCACTAAAATACATGCAAGAAGTGATATAAAAGGCTTCTATCATGGAGATGTATGATATGGTCATAAAATGAGAAAGGTAGGAGTCTTGGAGTTTCACTGGTATCCAAAAAATATTGGAAGGCCCCAAAACACATTGAACAGATCTTTGCCAGTTGGGTTCTTAGCTTGGGGTCCATGAATTTTTTAAAAATTGAAAAAAAATTAATTGTATTTCAATATTATTGGTCTCCTTTATAAACCAATGTATTTTATTTTGTGCATTTAAAAATATGATTTGGAAAAGGCATTCAACGACTTCATTAAACTGCTAAAGAAGTCCAGGATACATAAAGGTTAAAATCCCCTCTTCTACATTATGAATAATTTATTAAAGGATACAGACAAGAATTGCACAGAGGGATAAAGTACAGATGGGTTATGATCCACACTCATAGTGAGAGCACCCAAATTGATGAGATCAAAGATCCATCAAATTATCAAAGTAATTAAACAATATAAGAAATTAATATAGAAAGAAAAGTTAGCAGGACAGAGTGCTGAACTGGAAGTAAGAAGACTTGGGTTCTTTCTCCAAGGCTGTCATCCTTAACTTGTTATATGACCATGGACAACAAACCAATTTTTTTTTGATTTCCTCATTTGTAAAACAAAGGTTTTGGGGCAGCTAGGTGGTACAGTGGATAGAACACCAGCCCTGAAGTCAAGAAGACCTGAGTTCAAATCTGACCTCAGACCAAACACTTGACACTTACTAGCTGTGTGACCCTGGGCAAGTCACTTAACCCCAACTGCCTTAAAAAAAACCAACCAAACAACAACAGCAACAAAGGTTTTGAAGTGATGCTCTTCAAGGTCTCCTTTCAGCTTTGACAGTGAGTGATTTTATGATTCTATGTTAAAACTGTGTGGGTTTGAATATAGTAAAGCTGAGGGCTGGTCTGTAGTTTTCCCTCATGATGGCAAGGATGGTGGTCTCTCCCTTACAGGCTTCAGAGAAACTTGGCAATAGCTGCATGAACCTGAAATGATTGCAGAGTAAAGTGAGCAGACCAAGCAAAACAATTTATACAATAACTGACACACTGCAAAGAAAAACAACTCTGAAAGGTGAAAGAGCTCTAAATAATGCAATTACTAATTGTGATTCCAGGAAACCAAGGATGAAACATCTTTCCATCTTTTGATAGAGATGTAATGGATGTAAAAAATGAGAAATATTTTCAGACATGGCCAAAGCATGCATTTGTTTTATTTAAGTCTATTTATGACAAGGAAACACTTCCCTATGGGGAGGGGGTGGAAAATTGTGGTACAGAAAGGAGATTGTGTAATCTCAAGAAGAAGAAGGAGGAGAAGAAGAAAAAGAAGGAGAAGTAGAAGGAGGAGAAAAGAAAAGATCTCTATCCTGTCCCACAGGAAAATAGAAGGGGAAGGAGATAAGAGAAGGGGGGATAGAAGAGAGGACAGATTAGGAGAAAAGGTGTTCAGAATGTAGCTGTCTTGGAGTGAGGGGGAGAGGCAAGATGAGGAGAAAATTTGGAACTTAAAATCTTATAAAAATGAATGTTGAAAACTAAAAATAAATAAAGAGGAAAAAGGGAAAAAAAGATCATCAATCAAAAATATATTTTTTAAATGCAGTGGAAAACAGTGGGAAGTTCGGTGGAAAGAAAAAATATAACGATAATAGCTTTAATATATCATTTTAATGTTTGTAAAGCCCTATACATATTATCTCTTTTAATCCTCAACAAATCTGCAAGGTAGGTGTTACTGTTATCCCTATTTTACAGATGAGGAAACTGAGGTTGCCAGAGATTAAGTGACTTGCTGAAGGTCACACAACTCAAAAGTATCTGAAGAAGGATTCGAAATCAGATCATCCTGACTATATCCTGACTCCTACCTACAGCATTCTATCTATTACAACATAGATAAGCATGAATACTTTGGAACTAATATGTTAAGTTTTTTATATACAGTCCTTAAAATAAAAAATTTAAAAACAAGCTGTATGCAATAGAAATTCATAGTATGTATGTATATGGACAGAGAAAGAGAGACAGAAAGAGAGAGAGAACAACAACAACAAAAATAAAAAAAAAAATGCCCCTTCCATACAAAAGCTAAAAAGAACATAAAATATTTATTTTAGGCCTCAAGATTATTTTCTTCTTCATTTTCTTAAAATTGATTGGGTTTTATTGCATTTCTTCCACTAACTTGAAGTTAAATCACACTGTAGGCCCCTCAGGTATCTTGGTTCAAACAGCCCTGGAGCTACGTTGTAGAAACAAGAAGCAAATCAACAAGTCTTCATTGAGAAAATATGGTGGGGGTTGGGGGCCAGGGAGGAAACAAAATGTTAAGCTGGATCCTTCTACAGGGAAGGCCTCTTTGCTTTATTTCAACATCATTGTTGACTATTTCGACATTCCATAAGATTTGATGTCTAAGCTATGAAAAGGCAGCTCTATTATTATTGTTGCCTGAAAAAATTTTCTAGTTATGAAGTTCACATTCCAGTGTCTTCGTGCTAGCTTTCACATTGCAACTGGGTGACATAGTGAGATTGAGGACTGAGTTTCAAGGGGGTTCTAGGTCTGCTTTGGCTACTTGTGTGAGTTTGGGCAAGGTGCTAGGTGGTTCAGCAGACAAAGCACTGGGCTGGAGTCACAAAGATTTGAGTTCAAATCTAGTCTCAGATATTTATTAGTGATGTTACACTGGACAAGTCACTTAACCTTTGTTTGCCTTAGTTTCTTCTTATAAAAATGTTGAATATAACAACACCTACCTCCTGGGGTTGTTGAGAAGATAAAATGTGATAATATTTGTTTCTTTTGTTTTACAAACCTTAAAGTGCTATATAATGCTAGCTATTATTGTTGTTATTATTATTACTATTATTGTTATTACTCCCCTCCTCTTGAACTCATTTTCCTTATTTGTAGAAGAAGAGGATTAGGCAATGTGACCTCTGACCAGGTCTAGAACCAATGAGCTTATTATGGACTCTCTCCCTGCAGAGTATTTCTGATGGAATCGTACAGTTCATTGAAAGCTTTCTACAGGGGACGGTGAAAATGGGTATCTTCCTATATGTGTGTTGCTCATTTTAGCTCCCATGGAAGGTATAGAAGCTTAATTGCCACTGCTTAGAGCAAAACTGCCACACATTTACACTCTGCCTATTCATTTTCAGTAAGAGCATTAAGTAATATATCCCATTTAAGTGTAGATGTAGTTTGATTTAATCATCATACTATGTGGTATTGCAAAACTGTCAGGAACTCTGTCTTCACATGCCTCCTCTCTCCTGCAAAGCAATCTCTGTTCTGCACTGATTATCTTCTCAATTAATAAATTAATTCTCCCCTAAATTAATAAATAATTATAATAACATAAAACTCTCCTAAATTAATAAATTAATTCATGCTAACATACAGTATGAGTAACTATTACTGGCTTATTTTTTAAAAAATTTTTCTATCATGCAATGTTTATATTTTACAAGGGGCCTT
The DNA here is from genome assembly GCF_900497805.2 of Vombatus ursinus. NCBI lineage: Eukaryota > Metazoa > Chordata > Mammalia > Diprotodontia > Vombatidae > Vombatus > Vombatus ursinus. The sequence goes on from NW_020941197.1 coordinate 24,798,581, forward strand.
CTAGAGACATCATTTCTCAATCCAAAGGAATAATAAGTGTTGGTAATTAATTTCAGACATCATGGCAACTCAGTGTGGGAGGTATTTATGGTAGAGGGAGATTAGGTTCTTTTCAAATTAATCTAGCCTTTCTATACTGGGGCAGCTAAGTAGTGCACTAGATAAAAAGTTGGATTTAAGAAGACCAGAGTTCTAATCCTGCCTCATACAGTTACTGATTGGGCAACTAGTCACTTAACTTCTGTCAGTATCACTTTCCTCATCTGCAAAATAGGGATAATAAAAGCACCTACTCACAGGGTTGCTGGGAGAACCAAATGAGAAAATATACCTAAAGTACTTTACAAACCTTAAACACTACAAACACTACATTAATGCTAGCTTTGATGGTGATGATGAAGCTGATTATGATGCTACACACCTTGATCTTTTGCATATTAGGTCAAGCCAAATTGTCCATCTTCTTGTTCCTCACAAAAGTCATTTCATCTCCTGTGCCCATGCCTTTGCACTGGCCATATCCCATTTCTGAATATATACATTCCAACCTTTTGCATTATATCATCCCCCACCTCCTTTAAGACACACCTCAGATGCTAAACCTTCCTGATAACTCTCCCACAGTTCTATGGCCCTCTTTACTTAAATACCTCATATTTATTTTGTATTTATCCTCCATAATTTTATATATGCACACACTGTGTACCCAAACAGAATGTAAGCTCCTTCAGAGTAGGGATTGTTTCATTTAAAAAAAAAAATTGGATGCATAGTGCCAGGCACACAGTAAGTACTGATGGGATGCTTTTTAAATGATTAATAATCAAGTACTGATCGATTAATAATCAACTACATGACCTTTGGCCATGTCGAGAACTGATGAATTTAAGAACTGTTCTAGTTCCACAGCATTTCTGGTGAAATTATACAATCATACTGACTGATAGCTCTTTGCAGGTGACAGTGAATATGGAAGTCTTCCAACATGTATAAACATTTGTATGTACATATATTAGACCAGAAAAGGAATAAAAATAATAAAACTTATTGTACTCTGTTTATATTTCTATTGACAAATTTTTGTTATAAATAATAGGTTCTGCAGGTAAGTCTGAGTTTTAGGAATCTGGAATTTCATATTAGGGAAGAAGGACAGACAATGGCTTAATGTATTAGTACATACAATCAACTCATTAATGTGTTAGCACATATAATCAAGAGATAGCTAGGTGGAATGGTGACTAGAGTGCTGAGCCTGGAGTCTGGAAGACTCATCTTCCTGAGTTCAAATCTGGCCTCAGACACTTACTAGCTGTGTGACCCTAAGGCCAGTCACTTAACCCTGTTTGCCAGAGTTTCTTCATCTGAAAAATGAGCTGGAGAAAGAAATGGCAAAACTACTCTAGTATCTTTGCCAAGAAAATCTCAAACGGGTTCATGAAGAGCAGACATGACTGAAATGACTGAACAACAATATGTAATCAAGTACTAGGGTTTTATTTTAAACTCTCAGATAATAAGCCTTCATAGTAAAAATGTGTGTAAATAGAGCCATAATTTATTAATTTGCAGGTTCTTTTTTCCATATAGAACATGTTAATCTATGTTAGATATTTTTCATTGATAAATGCACACACTATTAGAATTTAGGACAAATAAAAAGGTAGATATTGTGATTTCTATGTCTTTGAGAATGACAATTATGGAAAGTTGAAAAACTAAATGAGCAGAGAATCCCAGAGGGAAATATTTAATCTCAAAAAGAGCAGAAAAGGCTAAAATTGTCTAAGAAAATACAATCACAATAGAATATAATATCTCTATGAAAGAAAAATACCTAAGAACAGATTATCTTTGACATAGAATCATAAAGGACTAATCACAGAAAACCCCAATTTTAAAATGAGAGACAGGGAAAAGTTCTAGCTAACAATACGTATCATCAGCTTGGGTTTGAAAATAAAACACATCTGTAGTGATGTGTGTGAGTGTGGGCATGCATCTTTTATGCAAGGTAAATTATAACCAATGACAATAAGGTATCTACCATCGGAACCAAATATTAAAGAGGGAGCTGATTGTAAAAAATTCATGTCATGACCGCTGAAAAGCCAAATGATAAGTAATAACAATCTGACAGATTCACTATACTTAAAAAAAAAGGCCAGAACTTGAGACGAGGTCCCTATGATACACTTACTTCTCAGCTGATACCTAGTTTTAAATCTTAAGTTTTAAAGACTTTATGGGGTGATTTACAATATTCTATTAGGTTTCAAAGGTTCACAAAAAACAGTAAGTAATATTTTCATTTTGTTATGAAATTTAATACTACTGTAAACATAACCATTAACTCTAAGCCCATAGGTAACACTACAAATTAAAGAAAATAAAGCTCTTGAATTGGTTGATTGCCAAAATTTTCCCAGATATTTATTTCAGTTATCAAATAAGTTTAATGGATAAAACTAAACTTAATTTGGTTAGAATTTTTTTAATTAAGTTAAAACAATCACAAACATACTGACTACCCAGAAAGTTATATTTGTGTATGCAACATTTCATATTCTAAGCCTATAAAAGCCTATATCTCTGAGTGAGTATATCTTTACATCTCAATGAAAGGCTCAAGATATGACTTCATCTAGTGTCCCTAGACAGGGAACAACTATTAGCTATTTCTTAAATTAGTGTCATATTAATAATTTTAATTACAATAATTTATTTGGTAATTTGAAGAGGTAGGCTCCCCTCAAGGTCTCCTATGAGTTACTTATTTACCTGCCTATAATGTCCCCACAGAAAGGATCATATAAGTATTGATCCACTCTGTTTCTTCAAGAGTCATTTCCTCAGTTCTACTGACCAAAGGACAGATGGTGTTATGTTTGGCCTCCAGGTTCCAATGTGGCAAAAGGAGAAGCAGATGAAGAAATACTGGCAGGTCTTGACCCTGTTCTGCTTCTTTCTTTCCTGTCTGGCACATGTAGAGTAAAAGAGAGCTCTTCAGACTTATATTGCTCTCAAGAAAATACTGTGCCTTAAAAAACGAAGATGAACATTTCCAGAAAAAAAGGAGAAAAGAAATCCAATAATGCAGAACTGTTGGGAAATTTGGGCTCAAACACATCGAGTTCCACAGAATAAGATAATTTGGTAGGTGACTACATTATTGATGATGTGATGACTTAATAAAAGACATTTGGATTCTTATATCTATTTCTGCATTCAATTAGTTGTGATATGTTGATTTGGTTGAAATACATGGAGAATATCTGGTATTATAAAGATACGTGGTTAGAAAAGTGAGAAAGCAAGTAATATCCTAGTATTATTATGAAAATTATTTTGATCTCATGAATCCCCTAAAAGGGTCTCAGGGAACCCCTAGACCACACTTTGAGAATTACTGATTTAGAGCTCTAAGAGTGGTTTAAGTGACTAAGTGACTTGCTCATGGTCACACAATCAGTATGTATTGGAGATGGGACTTGACCTCAGGTTTTCCTGACTCTAGGGCTATCTTCTTATCTGTTACACCATGTTGCTCTCCCAGAACATAGCTTTAAGTAATGTAAAGTAATTATATTTGTTAAACTGCTCTGCTTACTTTATTAATTACTGCTTGTCAATAAAAAATAATAAGGCAAACATGAATTTCACAAGTATATGTGAATTAGACAAGCTTAAATTTCCTACCCAGGCCCAGGCTCACTCGATATTTTTATAGAATGGCAGTTTATAACAATGAAGTATAGGTTATTGCTAATACCAGTAAGTTATTATCCTTCTCAAAGGTAATGAACTTTAGATCTGTTTCAGTGTAATAACTGTTTAAACTTCATAATCTCTAAAGATTCCAACTGTCATTAGAGCACTCAGTTAAGAACAGAAGATAGAACTTTTATATGAAAGCTTTTGTCAGCCACCACTTCACTGGCAATGTACTACCAACAAAGAATTACATCAGCAAAACAATGTAAAGAACATCATTAGAGAAATACGTGACTGGGAAAGAAGGAGGGCCCATCATGTAGTGAGTCTGAGGGAAAAATGATGAGTGACTGTCATGTGCCGCTGGCCTCTATGCATTGTCAAAAGCTCCAAAGGATGGCTTGCAGCATACTGAGTGTATTCCTATTGTAGGTACACAGATACAAACATGTACTACAACAGACCAAGAATGGATTTCCAGCTGCATTCTACAGGGGTTTAAAAGGAATTTAAAAAAAAAATGTGTCAGGTTGATCACCTTTTATTTGCCTTCTCTTCTAGGATATCTACAAATAGTAAAATCAATGTAATTAACATTCTTTTCTAAAAGTCCTAAATAATGACCTTTAAAGTTGAATGGGAATATTATAATTCAAAGAGGTATTTTAAATAAATCTAAAAAACCCTAAAGTATCAGTGGAATTCCTTCTCAATCTTTGTTTCCATGTTTTGAATAGCACTTAGCAGCCATATAGCACTTCTCTACACATCGCCTCAAAAACAAACTAATTTCTAATAACTAACTTCACTGATGAAACATATTTCTCTTGAGATGCAAAAGTGATTTATATGTATCTCTAGCACTGTAAAAGTAACACACTATATCTATAGAGTGTCTTTATTGCAAATAACTCTAAATGCTTTGGGTACATCATTTATTTTCTCCTTTTAATAGATAAGTAAGAGAGAAGAAAGCATCCCTAGCTCCTGTAGATAAGGAAACTGAGATGTTTAAAATCTTGTCTAAAAATTCACATAGATCATCTGTAAGCCAGGTCTTCTAATATTCTACCCCCAAAAGTCTGGACCATCCTGCCTTTCTGATGAACATCATAATAAAGCTATTAATAATACTATGCTGTCAATCAGATGACATCACTGTGCAGTAAAGAATTAGTCTTTATTCAAGGATTAAGTCCTTGCAAATCTTTATTCCTGTTCCCTATTCAAACCTGATAGGTTGCATCAAACCATCCTCAAGGATCCTGGGTATAGGGCAGCCTCTAGGCAACACTGCCTATCAGTGTTGTTCTTACTCTACAATGCAGGGAAGCTGAAGTGTCACAGGGCAAGACCCCCAACTAAAGACCTATCACAACAGAAGCACTAGATATTATTTCACCAACAAATATATTGATTAATGGAAATAAATAAGATAAGCAAAGGACAGCTTATGGTCTGGAAACTTGCCTGTGCTTAAAGATCTGCCAGTTGGTGAGGGAGCAAATACTAACATTCAGGTCTTCTAACACTCAATTACTATCCACTAATTTAATTTCCTCTCATATTAATACAGCAAATTATTTTCCTATGGATCTATAGAAATTTTGTCTCAGAATGTTTATGATGTAAAAATATGGCACTAAATGAAAAAATGGACTCTTCATTACTTTCTAACCCACTGGAAGAATTTGAGCACCATATACCCTACTCTTCCCTGGGTCAGGAAGCAGAGGATGGTGTTATCAAATTGTCATTAGGAATATATGAAGGGGGTACACTTATAGCCAAGTATGCAGCAATTTAAAGTGTGACTCCCATTATCATTTCTGAGAAATTTGTCCCTAATTCCCTGAAAATGCGCAGCTGAGAGGAGTCACAAGGCTCTTGATTACTTCTCATCAGTCCTGAAAAGATTAGATAAGCTTCTTCCATCTTACAAAAGGTTTCCTCAGTCAAAATTTCCACGAGAACAGAACATTGAACTAGAGTGGTATTCTTAACAAAATGTTATATGACTTGAAAAAAAAAATCTTCCAAAGAGACCAATCAATTCAAAAGATGTGTTAAAGTACTTTCTGATTTAGGGGTGCTATCAATATTACTGACACTGAAACATCTTGCAAAGACAGAGCCTTTGCCAAAAAGCAAAGTCCCACCTGTCAGGTCTTTTTCTAATACTGTTTCACCAGTATCTCCCTCAGGACTTGGATGGATGGTTAAAAAAAAAAAAAGCACAGACCTCGAACTACTGTTTCTGGAACACAGAGGAAAAACTTAATGACTCTTAGAAGTTGAATTGCTTTAACTACAAAGGAAAATAACACAGCACTCTTAATATGTGATGTTATTTCCTATCAGGAATCTCTCTCTCTCTTTCTTTCTCTTCTCTCTCTCTTCGTAGGTTTCCTTTTAGCCATCCCTCTCACCACTAAAGTATAGGATAGAATCAAGATCATCATCTGAACCTCAAAGAATAATTAACAAATTAATTCTGATCTTATTAGAGTTTCATTTCAAAACTAATTATTTAAGTAACAACTTATACTTTAATTATGGTATTTACTGTCCATTAAAATTGAAATTATACTTGCATTTCACAAACGCATGCTTGTACTTTTATAGTAGAAAGGAGACAAAAGGTGCAAAGAACCACACATTTTTATAGACTGTCTACAAACATTCATTTAACTATTGATAGGCATTCTGTTAAATCAAATGTATTTTTATGGTCAACAAACAATAAGCACATCTTATATTCTTTGAACCTTTTGCTCAACTGAGTAGCTTACAGAGGCAACATGAAATTGAATTATCATTTACAAAAGTCTGTTTATTCTTTTCTCATACTTTCATCAAGGAGGTCCTCAATATATGTACAAATTATTCTCATAAAAATTTGTAGAAAGGATGATAATTTGTGGTACCTTCTCAGTTACCTTTTTTGGTAAATAACAGTGACTGACTTTTTCCAAGTATTTGGAATTCATTCCTCTTTCAGATAATTTGAGAACTGATCCCCCATTGATATCAAAATTATGTCATATCCAGCACAGACATCTTCTGTCCATGGAGGTATTCCAAAATTCCAATATGGGTTCCCCAGAGGGCTACCTCAGGTTTAAGGTACACTGTGGATCTGTTACACTCAAAACCATAATTCATGAGCACCCACCCTCCCCAGTGTCTTTAACTTTAATAGCTGGCCTAAGGACACAATACAAAGCAAAGGTATTTCATAAAATAAAATAATTTTAAAAGGAATAATAAAATATTTCCTTTATAAACACAGGGAGCATTTTCCCACAAACAATACATATCATCAGCAAGGAAAATGAACATACATAGGGAACATATACATGTGTACACATATATGCACATATATATGTGTATTATACAGATAGGTATCTGTACATATCTGTACATGTGTATGTGTAGGTATACATGTATGGATATATTACATATGGATACCACTATGTGGATGTGTACATATCTATCATATGGCCAGGTTCACATGTGAAAGGCAAACATGTAGGTTGGCCACATTTGGCCACAGCCTGCAAATGGAGAAGAAGCATACTTCTGACACGTCAGGGCCAGTAATGCCTCCTCCTGGTGATGATATCATACTTTCTCTGCCAGATTTTGCTAGACACCGCTCTACTGGCTATACAATCTTCATCAAATTTTGCTCCACAGAACATGTGGTCTCCACTGGAAGTGGTTTCACTGAACGAAGTGTCTTTGATGGGGACTTGTTCCACCAGATACATGGTGTCTGTCGGATGCCTGTTGAAACCTTTCATGGCCCCACTGAACATAAGGATTGCATATACTGAGTTTGATGTGACAATGAAACATTCAAGTGGCAATGTTAAACAAGCAGTTGGTTCTACTGAAAAGAGTTTAGGGCTTGATATTTAGGTGTGTTTATTATTAATAATTGCTTATTGGATTGGCTTAGTCTGGGAATAATTGTAGAAATAACTATTAAACCCATGAAAGATGATGAGATCACCAAGGGAGAGAGTATGGAGTATAGAAAAGAAAAAAGAAGAAAACCTGGGTTAGAGCCTTTAGGTGAACTCTTACTTAAGGGGACAGAAATACTGAGAACACAAAATTATTTTATTTATTGTTTGTTGCTTACAAAATAGCATTTGACTTGGTAGAGCAAAATATAGTTTTAAAGGCTCTCATCCAACAAAGCATCTCTCATGCTTCTGTTTATACAGGATTCCTTGAGAGAATGCAACCACAGAGACAACTTTGTTCTACAATCCTCTGAGTATCAATATTAAGTGAGGCATAAAACAAGGAAACATATGCTCAGGAAAGGTGTTTGCCAGTGTCATGGAGGATATCCTGCATTAAGTCCAAACAGAACATGGATTTCTTATAGATGGCATGGTTCTCCAGATGCTCCTGTTTATGAAAAACATTGTGTTGACTGCATTGAATCCAGGAACACTACGGGGCCTCCTTATTGAGAACCATTGTCCCTCAAAAGAGATAAGTCTAGTAATTTACATACAGATGAAAAAAACATATTGTCCAGATTATGATATATCTTAGATAGGTACTATAGATGAACAGTAAAGTGGGCCCAGAATTGAACAGGAGGAGGAGAAAAGGCTGGATCACATTTTGGAAACTGCCCAACTAGTGCAAGGATCCCAACCTGCTTCCCAATTCAAAAGCCATTTGTTTAATATCAATAACCTTGTAGTGATGTATATGGCTCCAAATCATGAAATGCCATGATCTCTGAGGAATCAAAATTGCATATTTAATAAAAGACACCAGAAAGATGCATGGGGCTGGAGATGAAGGAAGGGATAAATTGGCTAAAGGATTATGTCCAAGGCTTGGACACAAGCAAAACCATGTAAAAAGCATCATTAAGTGTTTGATAAAGGAGGCAGGCCAGCCATATGACAAGAACAAGTTGGCACATAAGTGCTTAATAAATGCTTGTTGACTGATTGTCTAACAGAATTAAATCCCAAATACTGCTCCAGTATATACAGAATATTAAAAGAAATTGAATGCTGTGTCATTTATAAACTAAAAGATTTAAGAATAAAACTGAATCATTCTTCAGTTAAAACAAATTTAATGAACTTGGACATACACATACTTTTTAAAGGTTGACCTAAGTAAAGTCAAATGTTACTACTTGTACTATATGGTAGGATCCATGGGTATGATTATTAAGATGATGGAAATGTGGAGCACGTAGCATTAAACATGAAAAAAAGAGTTACACGGCATGGGCCAAACGTGATTCTGAGTGAAAAATTTTATAGGTACAACCAATTCGACCATCCTCCTTTTCCACTTTATATGATCAATGACTGGGTGACAGGGAGAGGGTTTCTGCTTGTTTACAGCCAAAATGTTATATTATAGTAGTTTATTAGGGTCTTTCTTCAAAGGTTAAAAGCACTTCATCATCTCTTTTTCTTCAAAAATCTGACAAAGGCTTGTTTAACTACAATACTTTACCAAACAAGGAACTAAAACATGAAGAAGATAAATAATTTACTAATGTCACACAGTAAAGTAGGATTAGAAATGGGATAAATCTTGGTCCTTGTGGCTTTTACTTAGAGAATCATAGGATTTTGGAACTAGTCAGACTCTTAGAGATAAGCGACAGTTAGGTCTTGATTTGTGCAAATAATGAACTGAATTCTCATGAAGTGGTCACAACATTTAAATTTGCACTACAGATTTCCAATAGTCTGGAATCGATTACCATAGTTTGCATAATTATAACTTCAAATAATGCATGTTTGAATACATACAACCATTTCACAGGATTCATTATTTGTACTCATCTGGATCTACAGGTCATTTAACCTCTTAATTTAAGAGGTGAACAAATTGAGGCCTATATAGTTCAAATGAAGTTTCCAAAGACTGAGTTCGAATACTACCATCTAGAGGGAGCCATTTCCAGTCTCCCCTCTTGCTAGTTCCTTTCCCTTCTCTGATTCTACCTTGTATCTTTTTGTTGTTGTTCAATCGTGTCAGTAGTGTCCAACTCTGTTACCCCAATTTGCAGTTTTCTTGGCAAAGATATTGGAGTGCTTTTCCATTTCCACCTTTGGCTCATTTTATAGATGAGGGAACTGAAGTAAACAGGGGTAAGCGACTTGCCCAGTGTCACACAGCTAGTAAGTGTCTGAGGCCAGATTTGAATTCAGTAAGATGAGTCTTCCTGATTTCAAGCCCAGTGTTCTATACACTGCTTCATCGAGTTGCCAATCTTCCATCTACTCTGTACTATAAATACATGTATGTACATGCTATTTACATGTTATCTTTCCTATGAGAAAGTGAACTCTGTGAGGACAGGAATTACTTTCTCTTTCTATGTATCACAAGTCCTTGGCACAATGCCTGCCACATAGTAAAAATTTAATAATGCTGGTTGGCTGACATATATTTCATTGGGGGAGCTAGAGGATGCAGGGAATAAAGCACTGAACTTGGGAGTCAGGGAGACCTGAATTTGAATCCTGTCTCTAAAACTGACACTAGACACCTGACCTGGGCAAGTTAGCTAAACTACTTTCTGCCCTAGTTTCTTCATCCATAAAACGAGGATTGTTGTGAAGATCAAATGAAATAATATTTATAAAGTGCTTTGCAAATTTTAAAGTGTAATATAGATGTTGTATTACTATTATTGTCATTATTATTATCTATCAATTTACTTTAGCTTTAGGAAAATTAAAGAACTAATTACTACTGTCTATTCCACGTGAACAGGAGATAGGAACAGACAATAGATAAACACAAAATAATTTCTTATCGTTAACATTTTAAATAAGTCCTAGTGAGATTAATTTTCTGGGCTTAATAATAATTGTCCTTATTCAACCTGAGTGCCCTGAAGTAGCAATTGTAGTGACTTTGACAATTGGAACAAAAAGGCGCTTGGTTTCCATGTGTTGTCATATACACTTGGGCTGAATTAACCTCAGCTCATTGACTCACTGGAGACACAACTCCAAATAAACTTCTGTTGTAGTAAAGCTCGAATACTATGTTCAGTTTTTAAAAACTGATTTAATTGTAATCCTCTTAATAAATCCAAATATCTGTTCTCTATCTATGGAGTTCAAATATAACAGGCCATACCACAAAACAATCCTGGAGTCCTTTCAACACAAAAATACTTCTAAAGAATTATTAATGACTAATAAGGATTGATGATAATGATGATTTATTTATAACGTGTTTTATGCTTCCAGGGCCCTAGTCACCTTACATAATAAAGCATACCAATATTGGAAAGAAGACTAAAGCAGCACAGTCAACCAGTCTGTCAGTCATTAAGCATTTTCTCACTGCCTGTTCAGTGCCAGGTACTGTGCTAAGCACTGGAGAGACAAAGACAGGCAAAAGATAACCCCCTGTTCTCAAGAGCCGACAGTCTAAGGGGGTTAAGAGAGACAACTTGAAAATGACAACTTAAAAATAAGATATATATATACAGGAAAATGGAAATAATTAATAGAGAGGAAATATTAGCATTAAAGGAAATTGGGAAAGACTTTTTACAGAAGATGGTATAGTCAACAGAAAGAATTTTCTAGGGAAAAAAGAAAGAATCAAGCCCTATTTTAAACAATAAGTTCTAAATATTAAAATACAAATACATCCATTAACCAACCAAAGGAATTACAACAATTATTATCTTAAGGGGAAATAAAATTCATCTGACCTTTTCTTGGAAGATTGTCAGAGATCTACTTTAGCTTGGGCAAAGGGAATGTATGTTCCAAAGAGTCAGGCCCTTCCTGGCTTCAAATGACAACAACTCAAATATATTTCAGAAACAATATCTTCTTTATTAAGTATTAACACAAAGCTATGGATGTTCTGAATATATGTACTATTTTTACTTTTCAATATTGCGACCTTGACTGACCTTTAGTCAAAAAGAGAACACACACATATGTATATTTACATATAAAAACTTATGTATTTACACATACATGTGTCAAAGGGTACTCATATATTATGATCTATAAATACAAGTAGGGACTTTATATTTATGTAGAAATCAATTAATGCTTGTTCTATTATAATTATCGGGACTTTGATGAGATCTTCCAAACTCCTATCAATTCCCAAAATAAATCTTATACAAACTTAAGTTTAACTTTTCCTAATGCTTCCAGAATATTGAGATTTATATTTCTGTAACATACTAAGCACCTTAAGAACAGGTAGAATATTTCAGAAATACTAGAATCCAGAAGTCCTTTGGGCTGCACACTTTAATGTTAACCCTTTCTGATACTTTCAAACACAATCTGTATACATGGTTAAATACAAAAATGTAAGTTTTAACACTGAAATGAAACAATTTGATCTCACAAACCTTCTACATTGAACTTAACTTGCCTCTGCATAAAAAACAATATAAGTAAACAATGCTTGTACTTAATACTACTACCCTGTCGTTTCAAGTCAAAAACGAAGGTGAGTTCTAAATTGGTGCTACAAGGGCAATATCTTTCCAACAGTCATGGTAAAGTGAGGTGGAAATGACTTTTAAGAGCAACATTACCACATTACCACAAAGCTTTTAAAATACAAGAAAGTAAAGGTCTCTGCCACTAACCCAAGAGGCTGCTGCCATTCTCTCAAGATGGTAGGGACAGTTTGGCACAGTAGAGTCAGGCTCTAGACTCAGAGGACATGGGTTCATATTCTGCCTCTGCGTGCCCTTGGGCACAAGTCATTCAATCTCCGTAAGCCTCAGTTTCCTTATCTGTACAATAAGGATTCCAGACTAGATGGCCTCTGAGGACTCATCCATTTCTAGATCTAAGATGCTGTATACTATAATACTACAACAGTGTGTACATTTACTATTGTTATTGTTGTTGGTTTTTCATGTCCCACTGTAACACTGCACAGTAGGTGGCACAGTGAATACAGTGCTGGCCCTGGAGTCAGGAACACCTAAGTTCAAATCTGGTTTCAGACATTTACTAGCTGTGTATGACCCTGGGCAAGTCACTTAGTTCTATTTCCCTCAGTTTCCTCATCTGTAAAATGAGCTGGAGAAGGAAATGGCAAACCACCCCAGTGTCTTTCCCGATAAAACCCTAAATGGAGTCACAAAGAGTCAGACACAACTGAAACGACTTGAACGACAAGCAACTGTAATATTACTCCAGATCTAGGCAGGGAAGGGCTATATCGATTCAGATAAAGGCTCCCTTGGAACAGAATGTAAGATTCTTTTTCATTTGATATATAGCACCAGAAACTTCTCTGATTATACACATTTCTGCTCACTTCTCCATCTTCCCTAGATAGAGAAGATGTTATGACTTTAGCGGTATGTTACCACTGTACATACATACATTCACACACACACACACGTACACACACACACACCTATTGCCACAATGACTCAACCCCCAACTTCCTGAATGTAGTGAATGAAGTTTGTTCAAGAGTATAAAAATAATGGAAAATCAATTTTGGGAAGAAAGTAACATCTTCAAGATTAAAATAGCATCATCATTCCCTAATGAAAATACTTATATGACTAAATGGCAAAAGTCACTAAAGGCAAACCCCCAAAAATTGGTAGGGGAATAATTTGATTTGAAATATTAAAGCTTCTTCAAACTCTTTTTTTTCAAAGCTCGGGAAAAGTTTTCTGTGATGGAAATGATCTGACATCCTTTCACCATGCATGATGCCCACATTTTGGAAGCCTGAATTCTCTGTCACATTGGCTATCTTCTGGTAACTGGTTTCATTATGCCTGCAAGTCCAATTAAACTAGTGAAATTGCTAATGGTCTTCTGTCCATTTCATACATCATTGACAAGGGTAATCAGTCAACAAAATAAATTTGCCTCCATGTAATATGTAGGTCCAGTGAATATACAATATCGTAATGGATGGATGGGGCTTGGGGTGAACATCTATGAAATCACAATTCTAAAAACAATCCTTTGCATGTGATCATTTGAACATTTACCTATGTTTTTGTTTCAGCACCTAGAGCTCAGCAGGCCTCAAAGAAATAACCAATTCGGGGGTCAATGTGATTGGTAACTTAGATCAGACATCTAGAAAAGACCTAACTCTCAGACTCCAAAGTCACTTTTACTTTTATGCCATAGAGCAGTTTAGGACAAATCACTTCCATAAAGTTTTCTCATGTTTAAAATAGAAATAGTTCTTTAAGGTTCTCAGATCTTTTTGTGCCAGATTAAAACTTATAATCACAGTTTTGCCCTAAAGACAGAGTTTTATGATAATTTTAATTTGGATAAACAGGAGTTCTCAATGTAAAAGGTGGTAGTGGTGAGGGTGGAGAGGTGAGAGGTGGCTCCTAGGCCTCTACTGGAAACAAACTAATAGTAGCTTAGCACAGTACCTGGCACATAGTAGGCCTCAATGAAAGTTTATTGATTGATTGAGTAGAAGATGTGGAACTATGATATGTGATAAAAACAAAGGACACAAAGCCTAGGAGAGGTCAAACTGTTCTGATTTCCAACGAATGCTGTGGCCTTTTCATTTGTGTGAAAACTAGTTATGCTGAAGTTAGAAACTGCACAAATTCCCCTTGGCCACACTCTATGCACATGGTTACTCCACTTCCCTGAAGCTTCCCTTTGAGTCTGGCATTGCAAACAAACTCTGATGGTTAAAAATACACTATCTATACTGGTATCAAACAGGTTTTCTTTTGAATGACAGGCTCGTGATGTGTAGTGAGATACAGGGTAACGTCTATTTAAAGTTAGCTTCGGTAAATACAAGTTACATGTCAGAGCTGCTTCAAGGACTATTGCAAACAATATTTATGGGAGTACTTGGTCAGCATGGGTGGAGAGGGACTGAGAATGCAAAGATATTTACCAATGAAAAGTTCTCTCCAAACCTACTTATTCTTCCTGAAATTTAGCCACATATTAACCATATTAACCAACCAGTTTTTCCATTCTCAGTCCCTGTTGTACAAAACCTACTTTCTACTTCCAAAGGTACTGATTCTCAGAGTAAAGGTAATGGTGTATACTACCTTAACTTCAACCAAAAGCCATGATGGTGGTGATCCTGTTCTGTTTCTCATGGAAACTGGGATTAGCCAGAATTCAGACAACAGACATGGTTAATCAATTCAGAGATCCTTCAATGCATGTAATCAATACACAATATGAAGGTTCACACAATCCAATGAGCTGTCCTATCTACCAGTAAGGCATAAGCATGACAAAATCAGTCAAAATAGAAGGAATGGATGGAATCAGCTTTGCTGTTCTTTGCTAGAAAGGGACAGGATACTCTCAAAGCCACTGTGCACTCTTTAGGAGCATACCAACAAAAAATCAGCAGAGAGTGACTAGAGGGTTTTGTGGTAGGTTCCCTAGCTCTATAATTTCTCCCATTACCACCATCACCCCCACCACTATTGCCATGTAACTATAAACATTTTAACACTTTCTACTGAAAAACAAAAATGCCACTTGAGAACGTCATAAGCTCTGGATTTCATTATCAAATTGTACGTTATGATCTTAAATAAAAAAAACAAACAGATTGACTTTGCATTGTAGTATTTCACAACCTTTTGGTGCAAAATTAAAATGCTTCCCATCCACCACCAGCTATAAGCTCTATTTTTTTTTTTTTACCCTGGGCGTCTGAATCTTTTATATGCTAGGGTTCTATTCACTGCCTGTTATTCAGACATTGAAATCCCAAATGTTAATTGTTCTTCCAAGTACATTGACAAAACAGCAGCTAAATAAGGGTAGGCCAGACTGTGGTAGACTCTGACATGCATTTATGGAACAATGGGGCTCTGAGAGACAGCCTTGTAGCTCACAGGAAGACATAAGATGTGCTATTTTGACTGCTTCATAGCAGAACGGGGAACACACGCACACAAGGGAATTATGCATCTTGCTTAGTTCTGCCCAAAGTCCTCAAGATAGCTGAATTCTATTGTGATGTCATCAAGAACTTTCTGTTTCTCTCAATTTCCTTTGCCATTAATAACAACAATTTCTAATGACATCACAAAGGAAAAATGATTCTACTTTGATGTCATCAGACATCTGCTACCATCTATTATCTTCTTATCAAAATGTAAGAATCTTCAATGATGGGATGACAGGAAATACATGTCTCTGTGCTAAAGACATATACCATTCCTAATGCAATTCAAATCAGCTAACTGAAAAGACCAACAATTTAGGTTTGATTGAAAAAAAAAACACAATAAAATTTAGCCCAACAAACTTTTTTTTTTTTAAAGAAAGGAAATAATTTAAACTTATAAATTCAAGCAAGGATATTCAGATGGTTAGCCAAGTCTGGTTACTATTACTAGTGCTTTTTTCCTTTAGCTGCTGGTCACAGAAACAAGGAGAAAGGTACAAGAAGTTTTTACTTACAGGAATGCACTAGAGCTCAATCTTTTTTGTTTTTAAGGTGCAGTGATTTCAGCCTCTAAATGTAACTTCAGGCAGTCTGAAAAGAAACAAGTTAAAATCTCTTTCAGTTATAATTGGTATTTCAGATTTAATTAAAAATTAAACTTTCATAATGTTTCACCATCCAAAGCAATGCATTATCAGTCAAGCGTAGCTTTTTTTTTTTTAGGGGGAAAAAAAAAGAAACCCTCTTCCCAGAGTAGTTTTGTAATGAAAAGAAAAGAATCTAAAGAAAAAAGGCAATTCTGAATATCAAAATATACCTCAGTGTTAAAGACTTTATAACGATATGGCTGGGAAGTGTATCCTTCTGAATTTAAAGAATATCTATCTTATGCTGCATTTTTAAGGAGGCAAAGATTTCACATCCTGAAGACTATTAAAAATGTTTTCAGACAAAAAGAAAGAGCTGTAAAAATCAGAAAGCACATACTGAAGTAAAATTACTATTTAAACTTTAACCAGGAAAATTTTTAGACTCAAACCATTGCAAAGGCAATGGATAGAGTAGATCTAAACTAACACATTTAATGAGCCAAAGTAGGCTTGGCAAAGTGTTGGTTAGGGTATCACATATCATGTTATTCATGTTGTGAAACTTTTAACATATACAGCTACTGTTGTTTAGGACCAAGACATAGAATGAACAGAGAGAGATTCAAGAACTAAATCAGACTACCTGGTTTCAATAATTTTAATCCCCTGCATTGATCTTTTTTTATTGAAAAAAACATAAATTTCAAATCAAAAGACTGGATATAAAATGTATACTTCAATACTATTATTTATGTTTTTAACTCTAATCTTTCTCCTCTTTTCCAAAGAAAAAAAAAAAACAAGAAAATAATAATTTCTAAATAAATCATTACTACTTAGGGTTCCAAATGAGTAACATGGCAATGTTTAGGGGGGAAGTGCAATTTTTCTATGTAAATTTTCAATGATCTTATTAGCTCTCTTTTATTTTTAAAAGAAGTAAATGTTTTGCAGTACTCTGTTATATTTATCTTTTTTACATACTACATATTATCTCTACATATTAGAATGTGATCATAAATCATTCATGTTCAAGGCAATTAAATAAATTAAAGAACATGCTTGTTATGGATTTTTTTCTTTTTTCCCTTCAAATATATTTTAAAGTATATGTTTACTGTGAATTCATTTTCTATATTATATTATCTGTGGTATATACTTAAATATAATTTATATGCATACAACAAACTTATAACCTTCCCCAATCATACAGCAAACCCTACAAATGGGGGTTTAAATTTCTGGGGTGTGTGTGTGTGTGTGTGTGTGTGTGTGTGTGTGTGTGTGTGTGTATGTGTGTGTTTTTCTGTGTGAGGGCATTTAAATTATTGACAGTGACTTTAACTCAACTTTCCCCCCTGCTTCTCATATGCCTGAATTAAACTAAAAATGTACCACTGTATAGAAGACAGAAATTATAGAGGCGTCACCAGGGACAACTGAATGAGAGAAGGGGAGTGCACATATTTCCTTATAAGGCAACCAAACATTCATAAAAGAAACTGACAAAAATAACTCAAGCTCAGAAAATATATGGTATAACAATAATCCCCTGATAAATGATTCAGAAGCATAAAAATTATCTACCTCTAGATAAATTTGCATCACCAGCTGGCACTGTTCTGCTCACCAATTAAATATGGTGAATGAATATGACCCACCAAATAGGGCAGAGGAAGAAGAAAGGATAAGGATTTGGGCTATAGTTATACGCACGACTGGTTTGACTAGGGACAAGTGGGTTTAGTCTATCAATCAATTTGTCTGAAATTTTTTTTAATATACTGACCAAGGGTCTTACTGAATTGTTCTGCTGACTCAGTTGAAATTATAAAACTACTTCTGTGAATAGTAGATATAGCTTCCCACCTTCTCCTCCTTTTCCTTGATGAGCTTTCTCTTTCTCTTCTTCCATTTCATTATTTTCTTCTTTCTCATTTATCTCTAGTCTTTTTCTTCACATTTACTCTTTTTACTTAGAGAAACAACTCCAAAATCACACTCTTATCACCCAGGGAAAGGGGACTTGGTCACAACTATAGCCTCATTCTAAATGTCTACTGTCCAACGTAAGGAAAACTGAGAGCGGTTGGGGAAGCAGATCATCACCAGGTAGACATAGTACCTAATAAAATAAGGACCCGAGTCTGTTTACATTTGACCTCCTCAAATAGGACCACAATAAGAATGTAATAACAGGACTATTACTATAGCACTTGGGCAAACGACTGAGCAAAACAGATGGATCTTATTATGAGCCAGAACTCAAAAAACACAGTAGCCAACTCGCTGTTGGCGACTACATATTTTGGCCC
Source organism: Vombatus ursinus (assembly GCF_900497805.2). Classification (NCBI taxonomy): domain Eukaryota; kingdom Metazoa; phylum Chordata; class Mammalia; order Diprotodontia; family Vombatidae; genus Vombatus; species Vombatus ursinus. Next base: position 24,817,140 of record NW_020941197.1, read on the forward strand.
AGGGATGGGGCCTGGAAGTGGGGCCAGTTGTTCTTTCATATGCATACAGTTCCTCTAATGGCTTCTTCATGAGAAAACCACTAACTCTGCCTCAAAGTAGCTGAGTAGAGTGCCTTGAGTTGTTATGTAGCTATAATGCTAGACATCTGAGAAGTGAAGTGCTCTGGAAAGGTTAGGGTAAAATTATGGACAAGACATTTTTGGCATTGGAACCTAATTTGAAGCACTGGTGAATGCAGTACATTCTTCAATAATTTCCCTGTATCATTTACATTAGAAGATTTAGGATGACTGATAAAATTCTTCATAGTGTTTCTTAAACATGACATTACATCTTTCATTGCCATTCTTCCACACTGGCTGTCCTCAATTTCTGGAAAGTGTTCCTTCCTTTCCTCTATCTCCTAGAATACTTAGATTTCTTCAAATTCAGCTGAAGCACCACCTTCTACATAAGGCCTTTCCTGATTGCCCCCAACTTAGTATATTCCTGTTCAAAAATACTGCCATGTATCTCTTTTGTAAATGTATATGTGTTTTCCCTGGAATGATGTAAACTCTCTGAGGGCAAGAATTATTTTGATTGTGTTTTTGTATCATCTACACCTATTATGATACCTGGCACACAGTAGGTGCTTAATAAATGTTTGTCAATTGACTGATAATGGTTGGTTCTTAGCCTTCCAAATTTCAAACAGGCAGCAAAATCACTTTTATCAATCTCAACCATTGGCAAGATTCACTGAGTTAAGCAGTGCCCAAACTACGCAAGTTTTATGGATTAGACTCAACACCGAAAGATACATTGGGAGACAGCTTGGTAATCAATGCAGACTACAAAGACCCAGCGAATGCTTCTTTTGGCAGAGGCCCCTTAACAAGTAAGTTGCTTCATTCTGCACTTATACAAGCTTTTAGAGGCTTTTCAGGGGGACATCAAATGTGGCACACTGTAGAAAACCAATATTTAGGCCAATAGGACACATATGGACAAGCCTGAAAAAATCAACAATTAAGGATGAAATGAAGTTTCTGCACTAGGTTTGAAAAAAAAAAGTGTTTCTAAAGTACATAAACTACAACAAAAAAAGAGAAAAAAATTTTTTAAAAAGCAATAAAGTACATAAGTTGAGAGATCCAGATAAAACTAGGTTATTATTGATCTTCGAGGAATGAACAAAAGAACAAATAAACCTCACCAAATTGAGTAGGTTTAAATTTATCTCCCCAATGCTCTCTTAATGATGTTACTGTCCCAAGTAATCAGTGAATAAATATTTATTAATACTATGTGCCAGGTATTGTGCTAAGAGCTGTGAATACAAATACAAAAAAGGAAGTTCTTGCCCTCGAGGAGCTTACAATCTAATGAGTGAAGATGCAAAAGGAAGCTGAAAGGAGAGAAAGGGAACATATCCAACACAGGCTTATGATAAAGAATTCCAGAGAAGTACCATATAATAATTGGAGTAAGTTTTTGACAATTCACTCATAGCCATACAGGTAACTCATCCAGGCCCAATTTAGCCTTACTTTAAGAAGGAAAGCAGAGAAAAACAGTGTCTGTTATCTGCACAACAGGCCCATTCACAATATTTTTATTTCCTTTTGTTAGGGGAGCTTCCTTCTCATAATTCTAGGGAGACCAAACTGGCTTCACCATCAACCCTCTTTCAAGAAAATGCACTTGGCTTAATAAATTAGAATTCCCCTTTAGATTCCCCTTTAACTCAAGGTGATTAGGGATTGTTTCAATCTTTGTGCTTGTTTCCACAGTACCCAGCACAATGTCTGGCACATGGTAGAAGTTTAATAAATACCTGTTGACTGATTGATTCAAAGGTTATCAATGTAGAAATAAACTCCTTCCACATCATATACTCCCAGTAATTATTTATTACTTCAATACTTAAAGATCCATAATTTAATCAGTGTTAACCCCACTTCTACCAATGCAGATCATTAACGCTATACTTTCATAGAGAGTTTTTGTGAGTTGCTGGAAAAACTTATCATTTGCTAGCCAGCCTTCTGGAAATGAACATTTTTGAACTTGGCTAGTCTGGCCTTCAGAAGACAGACATACAGTTCATCACCAGGTCTGTATACAAAGGCTTTCCAACTTAGCAAGACCTGCCAGAAGGTACACACTCTACTGGCAAAGGCATCATGGACCCAGGGTTATCTCCATGCCATGATGAGAAGGATATTAGTGGCAGAACCACTCACTATTAATCAAAATTCATGAGGAAGAAGAGAAAGAATTTATAAAATGAGGTACAGGAACAGTGAAACATACACTCAAAATACCGGTGCCTCCAAATATTGGATTATATTCACACTCTTGGACAACAAAGGTTGATTCTGGTATTTCTGTCCTGGGAAGGAAGATGACCAGATCAGGCAGCCAGGGCTTTAGAAGACATGGCTATATTCAAACCCAAAATAAAACACACCAAGGAAAAATTTATATAAAGGTATTTTATAGAGCAAGGCAGAGACAGAGAGAGAGACTTCCAAGAGTGATTAGCAGACTCCTGAAAAGGGAAAATATCAGGAGTAGAGATGAGGCTAGAAGGAAATAATATGCAAATTATTAGATCTGCATAAATTGTAACAAAGAGACACTAAGAGGCCAGGAGATACGTGGTCCCTTCCTCTCCTAAATTCTTTATAATCAGTAGAGGCTTTATATTAAGTTTATCTGTAGAATAGGGTTTTTAAACCTGGGATCTACAGGTCTCAGGATAGATTTCAAGGGGTCCATGAATATGAATGAAAAAAAAAATTACATCTTTATTTCAATTTAACTGATTTCCTTTGTATTTTATTCTATGCATTTAAAAATGTTATTCTGAGAAGTGATCTATAGGTTTCACCAGCCTGCCAAAGTAGTAGGTCACAAATACATATACACACACACACACACACGCACACACACGCACATGCATTAAAAAATCCCTGCTAAAGAAGGATTTTTGGTATGTATTTGGTGTGCAAATAATTTTAAAATATTAGTATAAATTTTCTAATAGTTTAGAAATCTCATTAATGCAGTAGAAAATAGTAGAGGAGGAAAAAGACATGGTGCTTTTACTTCATTTAGTCATATCACTTACTGTGTTCCTCTTAAAAGCAATCCAGGAATTAGAACAATAGGGATGCTACAAGTTAGAGTAGAGGTCACTAGCAAACTCAGGGGGAAAAGAAAGCCAACCTCATATTCACTTGATTTTTGATGTATTTTTTTTTTAATAAAGTTGATCTTGAGAAAATCTTCAGAAATAGTCAAATCCTTGTTTACTTGCTTACTTTTTGTTGTTGTCGTTAAGTCATTTTTGTCATGTCTGACTATCCACGACCCCATTTGGGGTTTTCTTGGCAGAGGTACTGGAGCGGTCTTTGAATTCCTTCTCCAGCTCATTTTACAGATGAGGAAACTATGGCAAATGGGGTTAAGTGACTTGTCCAGGATCACACAGCAAGTAAGTGTCTGAGGCCAGATTTGAACTCAGGAAGATGAGTCTTCCTGACTGCAGGCCCAGCACTGAGCCACCTAGCTGCCATTAGTTGCTTGCTAATTATGTCCTAAATAGGCTGAGGACACCATCCCAGAAGTGGACTGTCATAGGAATGAAACCACAGGTCAGGAACGAACTTGGATAACATAATCACACAGTTAAAGCTGTTTAGCATCTATCTACACCACTAGCAGCTCAAGCCAAAGCAACTAAACAATTCTCTCATTCATGAAGCTATAAATGTATCTCCTTTCATAAATATGAAGTCACACTGTAATTCTGACCTCCTATAGCTGAAATTACATTTTACAGGTCTGTACAAATTCCTAAGGCTACTTTCCTCAGAATTTGAATTTAGGCCCAATAGTAAGTTAATAAGTTTTCCATGAAGTATTTAATCATTAATCGAAAATCCTATCACTGATCACAGGAGTAATTCTATTCATGGGTCATTTACTCCTCGTAGATCTGTGGATATACAACCACAGGGTCACAGATTTAGAACTGGAAAGGACATTAAAGGTCATTTAGTCAAACTCCCTGACAGGAAACAGATGGCTAGGTATTCTTCCCAACAGGGTGCAGGAGCTGAGATTGTTTCCTGCGATACCCAGGTCAAATTGGTCAGGCAGTATGCTACCACTAGAGTCAGAAAATGACTGAGTCTGAATCCCTGAGCAATCATTTAATATCTCTGAGCCTGCCTTTCCTCATCCTTAAAATGGGGATAACAATCACCTCACTGGTTAGTTGGTGGTTGTTGTCCTTCATTCTTGAAGAGGACCAAAATGACATCACTATGTTGGAGTCAAGTTACAGTGTGTCTGATTGTGGCTCATCAGACCAATACAAGCTGGAAAGGCTCTGCCACAGGTTGGGTACAAATAGTCTGTGTGAACATTTGGGGTGGATGCTCTAAATCCACGCATTTCACGTTTCTTTTGAGCTACTTCAATTTTACTTTGCTCATAGAACACAGCACCTTCTCTGATGAGGGCACACCATGTTGAGCGGTCCTGTGCCAGTATCTCCCAAGTCACACAATCAATTCCAAAGTTCTTTTTTTTTAGGCAATTGGGGTTATGTACTTGCCCAGGGTCACACAGCTAGTTAGTAATTCCAAAGTTCTTAAGAGAGACTTTGAGAGTCCTTGTATCACTTCTTCTGACCACCATGTGAATGCTTGCCCTGTGTTGAGTTCTCCAAAAAATAGTCTTTTAGGTAAGTGTACATTTGGCATTTGAATAACATGACCAGTCCATCGCAGTTGTGCTCTCTGAAGCAGAGTTTGAATGCTTGGCAGTTTAGTTCGAGAAAGGACCTCTGTGTCAGGTATCTTATCTTGCCACGTGATCTTCAGAATCAAAACACTCCAACAAGAGTTGAAGGTATCAAATTTTATTTAAATCTCTCCCCATTTCCCCAACCTCAGGATTCCCAAAAAGCAAATTACAATCTGAAATAACTGGAGCTGGAATGATTAGGAATAGAATTTCTCTCTGACAGTTTTGAAGAGGGGGGATTCCCAGGCTAGCTCTAGTCCAAAGAAATACTTTGAAGAGCTTGCCAGTGGTCCTACATGGGTACCTGGTGTTATCTGAATTCAAATGAGTCAGAGCTTGGGCATATCATATTTAATTTATTCTCACTGTAATGAATACTACATTAACCCATAATCATATTTTTAGAAGTGGAAGAGATCTTATTGGTCATATAACCCACCCCATCCTGGTCCTCAGAAAGGCTAAGTGACTTGGCCAAAGTCACCCAGGTATAAAGTAGCAAAACTGGGATTCAAACTTCAAATCCAGTGCTTTTCTTTCCCCACACCTTTTATTAAAGTTCTAAAAGTTCAAGACCAAAATGTTTACAGGTAGACCCTCATCTCTCCTATTCCATACCTAAGAATCATCTCCTCCCCTTTCCCTTACCCCCGGCCACACACATCTACAAAAACAACTCAATCTACCTCTCTCTCTCTCCCTTTGCTATGGTCTCTGAGGAGGAGGGGCCCTTCCTGCCAACAGCAAGTTCTTTGCTTGATAAAGTCTATTCTGCCTCTGTCTCTGTCACTCTCTCTGTCTCTCTCTTCAATCTGCCCTATATATTGGTTCTTATGATGTCTAAAACACACAATGATATCTCTTATTATAGAAAACAAACAAAACAAAACAAAACAAAATCTTCATGTGGCCCTGGCATCCCTTGAAAATATTATTTTGTATTGTTACTCCTATTCGCTGTCAGACTCCTGGAAAGGACTGTCTAGACTTGCTGCCTTGACTTCCTCACCACCCACTTACTTTTCATTCTTTTGCAGTATAAGCCTATAATGGAATATCCTGAGATAATAGGCTCTTGTGGGGAACATGAGTGTATATATGTTTATGTGAGAATGAGGATGGAAGAAGGAAGGGAGGGAGGGGACAGCCTTTAGACATGTGAAACTCACTTCAAGATAGCCCTATATATTAAAATAATGATGTAAAAAAAACAGATAAATCAGTGACTAATTGTTTGATTTACAAAAGAATTGGGTAAAAAAAAAAGTGGAATCACTTGTCCTTTTTCATAGTGTTACGTGTAAAGTAGATATTAAAAATGTACAGAGCATTAACTGTTTAGAATATCTCTCTGATGTCTTTGCAATTAAAAAGTATATTTTCCAGAATAGGCTAATGTTTCAAATGTACAGCATCCCAAAGAACTAAAAGTACTTAAAAACATATAATGTCTTGAAAGTATCAAACCAGCTCATGTCTGATAGGGGAACCTATTAGTTATCCCTGTCTCTGTCTGGAAACTAAGAAACTAACCAAAAACTCATACAATGGAAAAGCAAATGAATTGCCCATGGTCACATATAAATCCAGGGTGGAATGTGTTAATGTAACAGAAAAAAGGAAGTCAGAAGAGTTAGTTGAGATCTTGGCTTTGCAACCAAGATCTTTGGCATGACTACCTTCTGCAAGTCACTTTACTTTCTTCATCTCTAATATGAGGAGTATGGATAAGATAATCTCTGATATCCAGCTTTGATTTCTATTCATCTTTAATTAACATCAGCCCCAAATCTCACAATGCTATTCCAAGTATCTAGTCAAGTCTACTGTGCCTGTGTGGTGAGTCTTTTTGATATGTGTATACCTCAAGGTCATTCTTGATAATGAACAAGGATAATTGTTAAGGTAACAGTTGTACAAGCAGAGCTCAAAATAGCTTAACGCTTTACTGAGCTATGACGAGCATTTTCTCCGTTCACCAAACCCCTCAGAGGAGATCTTGGGTTTTTCTCCTTGGATTAGAGTACTCTGAACTTTCCTGAGCTATAATAACAACTATAGTTTCCAAATCACTAATAACAGTGGCTACAGCTACTGAAGACCCAGAAAAGAAAGTGCTCACTACCAAAGTCACTGACACTGTCAAATGATTTAACATCATAAACAAAGAGTGTCAATGAAAATGATAAAGAAAATACATCACCACCTGGTGATAAACCCCAAGGACCACTGGGCCTTTCCATGTACCCTATAGCTGATTCTTCTTCTTCCCTCTCTCTCTCTTCCTACTCCACTTTCATATGTATGTGTGTATGTGTGTGTGTGTATGTGTGTGTGTGTGTGTGTGTGTGTGTGTGTGTGTGTGTATGCATGCTGTTTCCCCCATTAGAATGTGAATTCCTTGAGAGCAAGCACTATCTTGCTTTTCTTCATGTACTGCCATAGGAATAATGTTTTACACATAGCAAAGGCTTAATAAATGCTTTTTATTCATTCACTTATTCATTCCATTCATATAACAAGTTAGTCTAGTAAAAGCCATGATGAATATACTGACATTGAGCTAGTTCTCTAGCAGTTACATAGAAAATAAACTCAGATAAATCTTTTAATCACAATCCAACCACAAGATCTACTTAGGGGTTTGAGATTTTGGTAAAAAGATCTTTTTTTTTAACATCTGGTTGTCAATAGTAATAAATGAACTTCTTTGTCCCAATGATTTTTGTTTAAATTGGAGAAGAGAGGATACATGAGTAAAGAATTTTGTTCATCCTTGTAGTCTGTAACACTGTGTTTTAAACCAGTTATAACATTTTCAATATATCTATCTTAAAGCACTTTCTGCCCCTGAAGAGGTGAGATGTAGTGGTTGTACAGAATAACACAAATTGTCCTCTGTTTGCCATTTTCAAGAAGAGAGTTGACTATGTAACACTAATAAGTCCTTATACAATGAGTGATCTGTAGAAAGGTATTCTTTCCTATGTTCTCATTGTCCATATGACTCAAGTAGCATCTAGAATGTAAGTTAGGGTTAAGTAATCAACTCTCTGTTTTCTGCACATGAGTTATTGTTGACAAATATTTAATCCTATGCTGTCTTTTCCCTGGCATTCTGTATACTCATAAGAGTTTTTCTATGCTATCATTTTGTATATGCCCAAAGAACATAACTAACTTTAACATCATAGTTCCTTTCCAAAGCAACACTGTTCAGTGTTACATGGACATGGCTACATGAAATTATATCTCCTAAAAATTCCCAAAGAAACATGAGCATTAGTCTTTTCCTTAGACACCAATGTTAGAAGTAGTTCAACTGAATTAGCCCATGGAAATGAAAATTAGCAAGGCAATTCAGGTAATAAAAAGCAAAATAATGTATTCCACAGATAAATTATTTTTTAGGTTATCCTCCATTTAAAAGCTTATGGACATTGCTGTCCTCTCCATGGTTAACCAAGAAATAAGCATTTATTAAGCACCTCTATGTGCCAGAAATGGTACTAGGTGCCAAGGATCCAAACTTAGAAGTGAAAGAGCATCTGCTTTCTAGGAGACTACACTCTATTAGGAGAGAAAAGTATACACAAACAAGTATGTATGAAATAAAAACGAGTCATTTGGGGAGAGGATAATGAGATGTCAAGAAGTGTGGGTAACTGAGATCTTCAGTAAAATGATGAGGATGAAAGTCTTAATGCTTAAAAAAGTGAAGAGTGGCATAAAGTTTTAGTGCTCAGTTGTCAGGAGTCCAATACCAATGAGATTTGAAGGCTACTCTCTTCCTATGAATTCTGCTCTGTTGAGTTACATCACATCCTCCAACTCAGATGATCTTCAGTACATAAAATTACATTAAAAATGCACACACAACTTGCTATAAGTAGGATGCTTCAACCATATATTCATATAACTTCCATACTGATTCTGGCTTAACAACGAAACGCACAATATATCGTGTGTTTCGTTAGGGCAGTTGTCTCAATAGAGTATCAAGTTGGGCATACAGAGGAAATGTGCTGAGTATAATTTATTTATATTTTAACAAGACCTTACACAGAGTGTACCACACAGGAAGCTAGAGGCTAGAATTGCATGGCAGATAAAAACTGCTTCAGAGTTAGGAAGCTATAAGTGTTATTTAATCAATGACATTGCTTCTGACTGGTGAGAGGGATTTGGCAGATTCCACAGGGATAGGTAGTGTGGTCTGTGACCAACATTATTCAACACAGTCATTAAATATTGAGACAGGGATATAAATTTTCTAAGTGATGGTATATTTTCAAAGCACAAAGCTGGATGATGTACTGAATACTAAAATTTTAAGAATGGTGGCCACAGAGTAACTACATCCTTGACATAGGATTGGTGGTGCTCATATTCAATACTCCATCATTTCTTGCTTAGGACCCCCTTAGGATGTTTCTTGGATGCAATGTTGGAAGGGGGAAGCCTGGTACAGTGGAAAGCAAACTGGATGTTTTCTGGAGTCAGATGCTCTAGATTCAAATCCTAGCTCTGCTACTTGCTACTTGTATGACCTTGAAGAAGTCATTCAACCTCTCTCAGGCCCAGTTTCCACATCTATAAAATAATTCAGATTAGATTCAGCCTTTTCATTTTATAGATAGGAAAACAGGTTCAGAAAAGATGAATAACTTGTCCAAAGTCAGGTAGTAATAGAAGAGCAGGGATTTGAACCTAGGAACTGTCTTTATAAGGAGAAATTATTCATTTGTTACCCAAGATTTCTTTTCTGATTTGTTTATCAAGGTGTTGCAACCATACCTAAGGATTATGTCATACTTCACAGATGAAACAGAAAAACTATCCAGGAATTAAGAGTGTTTTTAAATAGGGATCAGAACAGGAAAAGCCTCTGGTTTAGAATTCAATGGCCTGGAGTTTGTACCTCTGTGATATGGAAGAGGCTATCACAGATAGTTTTCGTCATTTAATATGTGCTACTGATGCCTGGAGCACCTGGAACACTGTAGAAATTCTATGTATCAGCATTATGGGAATTATTTCCTCTAAGAACAAATGAACAGAAATAATAAAGAGCTGCTGAGTTCATAATGATTTGTGTATGGAAGGAAGTGTGAGGGACTGTCTGATGTTGGCAGCTACCAGGTTGGGCGCTGTGGCAAGGGTAGGGTAGGATCTGGGTATTTTGGAAGTCGAGGCAGGGGCTGTGGTAGGCAGAGTTGTGTGTACTGGGATGGGCTGGATCGGAGAAGCCCTGAGGCAATTGGGCAGTGCTATGAGATAAGCTGGGTGCAAGGAAGTAGCCGAGCTTGAGCTCCTGAGGCAAGGGGCGGTGCCACGTGGGAGTGGGATGGCAGAGGACTGAGTTCCCTCTGCTTAGCCCCCTCCCTATATGCAACGTCATCCCCAGATGCCTCTTGTGACCTTCCTGACTTCCTGGGTCCCTTTGTGCAGCACTGACCCAGACCCCTCCTCCCAGCGTCTGAGCCTGACTTCCTAGGTCACGTACTCTTGTCTATGCGTCAATCCCAGATGCCTCCTTCCTGTATCCAATCCTAGCCTCCTACGTCACTCCCTCCCCCTTGGTGTGCTAAACTCAGACAGCCCCTTCCGGTATCTGACCCTACAATCATTGGCTAGTAGCGGGCTGGGGAGGAGGGGCTAGGTAGGTACTTAGGAACAAGCGTGGTCAGATCACACACGTGCGCTCTCCCCTGGCTCCTGCCCTGTTGCTCTGGCCTTGCTGCTTGGGCTTGCTATGATGGTTTGCTGTGTTGGCCTCTGAATAAAGCTCTGGTGTTGGTGCCTCCCGATGGCTCGTCTCTGTGTGGTGATCCGGCTGAGGACCGAAGACCCAGGTGTGGGTAAGACTCTGGTAGTGTGCTTCTTATAAGAGAAGTAGGTACTGGCACACGGCTGGCAGAAGGTCGGCGTGCGGCCAGTACAAGGAAGGAGTGAAAAGGCTATGAGCATGTAAATGGTATGGCTACATAAAGCAAAATATAACAACATAATCTTAGGCAAATCACTAAATTTCTCAGGGTCTTGGGTTTCATTATCAATTAACTGAAATGGATGGACTTGATCTCTGCAGTCTAAAGTGATCTCTCTCCTCTAAAATTCTATAGCAGCTACTGACTTGTATAATTCATTTGACAATTGGTCATATACTACCTTGTTGCATCTCTCCTACTGTTGTTTTGTATTGTTATTTAAATCTTATACCCTTATTTGGCATTTTATTTATTTAGATCTGGTCAAACCAGTTAAGAATCTAAGTTCTTTGAGGGTAGGGACCAGGTCTTACACTTCTTTGATAAAAATAACTACTATAGCCCCTTACAGCCAGCACACTGCCATATACATAGTAGGTATCAATATCAAGTCAAGTCAATATCTCCGTTGTATCCATTTTAAGGATGAGGAACAAGGAAACCAAGGTCGAAAGAGCTCAAGCCAGTCAGTATGTGCCAGGTACTGTGATGAGCCCTGGGCTCAAATTGTTGTTCAGTTGTTTTTCAGTTGTGTCTGTGACTCTATCTGGGGTTTTCTTGGTAAAGATGCTGGAGTGGTTTGCCATTTCCTTCTCCAGCTCATTTTACAGATGAGGAAACTGAGGCAAACAGGGTTAAGTGACTTGCTATGGGTCACCCAGTTAGTAAGTGACTGAGGCAGGATTTGAACTCAGGAAGATGAGTCTTCCGGACTCCAGGCCCAGAACTCTATCCACTGAGCCACCTAGTTGCCCTCGGAGATTGGGGGGCGTGTATTAAGAAAGGCCAAAAAAAAAAAAATCTGTGCTTACTTTCAAGGAGCTCACATAAATAGATGCTGATTTCAATAGAACGGTAATACATAAGCCCAAAGGAAGAGGGCTAAAGGATTATGTGTCAGTAAGCCCTTAATATTTTTTCTGAAATTTCTGTGGCTTTTCAAAATCAGACCAAAGAAAGAATAAAATAAAAGATGGAAGAGGATCAGAAGAATAAAAATGATAATGGGCAAGACAAATTAGCATTGATTATTACAATAACCACTGAAGTGCTGAGGTAAAGACAGTGAAAATTCATTAAGTAAGAAATCAAATATAAATTTGAGAAAACACTTTTCTAATACAATGTTAAAAATAAGGTTTAAAATGAACTTTCAGAAAATATCCAAAGAAATGCATGTTCTGCCAAGGAGTTGTGAAAATGGTTTGCCCCATCATTATATTGCAATTTGACATATAACAAATTCTAAACTAGAATTGCAAATTAATTTTTCCTGATTCCATATATATATATGTATATACGTATATATATGCATATTTTGAAGCATTCTCCATTATTCCAGATGTTCCCAGTTAGAATCTGTAAACTCTCCCTTTTAGATGACTGAATAAATAATTTCAATTATGCATGGTCTTTGTTTAAACTGAATTTTTCTGAACCACAAATGTTTTATTGTTGTATAATGCTGTGTAATGTATAGTTACATCATCCAACCCCAGTAAAGGTTTTTTTTATTAAGCATCTATTTATGTCTTTCTATATGACGCATACCCAGAGAGACGAATCATATAGCAATAAAAATTATTTTCCTTACCCATCTGGCATTACTGCAGACCTGCAACTATGAATGTTCTACTTTTTTGCATCAGAAACACTCATTTATATTTGATCTTTTAATTTTTATATCACATGCTATTACATATCAATAAAAATCAAATCAAATCACCTCTCAAAGGACTCTATGCCTACACCCATAATGCTGTACCAGACCTTTCATCTACTCGCTCACTAAAGTTCACTTGTGCTGATGACATCTGTTTTGGCATCAAGTTCAAAAATGTTCAGACTTAGAATGCTGATATGCCCCAATTGGTCAACACTAGACAAGGCACCTTTAACTGAGTGTGACCAATGGATTGAAGAATGCATTCCATTGCCACAATATTTCTGCTGACCATAAGCTAAACAACCCTACTCCATAGGAAATATCTGAAACATCAACCACACCTGGCATTCTTAGTATGACTCTGGACAGGATTTTAACTTTTCATGAGCTCTTGAAAAAACTAGCTGCCAAAGTCAAGATATGCAATAACCTTCTAAGTAAGCTTGCTGGCTCTGTATCCGGTACCAATGCACACACCCTCCAAACGTCTGCACTCACCATCTGCTATTCAACCGCAGAATAATGCGCTCGAGTCTGGTGTTGCTTGGCATGCGCCAAGATATTCAATGTCCAACTCCACTCAAACATGTGCACCATATCAGGAACCTTATGACACTGTCCTTGCCATCAGTGTGGTGTTTCCTGGCCCCACTGCACATCCATTGAGTGTACGTGACACTCCAGCTGATAGATACAATTCATGCCAAACTCAAACTCCCACTGAGTAGGGATCTCTCCAGTTTGCCTGCAGCTCACCATCTATTAAGACATGTGCTTTGGCCTCATCTTCTCTGCCAAAGTATGTCCATGGAGCCACTCTGGCAAGAGGAAGGGTCTCTATCAATGTCAATGAACAAGCTCCTTGCTGCCGACCCTACCATCTGTCCCCCGGCTTTTTACATACTATACTGTATGTGGACGTTGCTGAAATAGCTTTCCAACTGGCCAAGGTCATGGTGCAGCCAGCCTTTACAGATGGGGTCAATGTGAATATCCAAATTGTTCCGTGGCCAGGCACACAGGAGGATGTGACTGACAAGTACTCTTTGTGCAAACTTAGTATCAAAGTCTGACAGCAGAAAATAACAAGCGAAGAAGCTTTTACCAGGGTATGAGAGCTTCACATCTGTTGGAGAGTACTGAATCTTCAATCCCCCTACATGTCCAAGAGAATTTTCATTAAACTTTCTTTTTTGGAAAACTCCCTAGACTGGCAAAGTGTAAATAAGTTACATGTCAATTTTAAGCATAAATATTCCTTTATAATTTATACAGTACCTCTAAGGTTTGCAAAGCACCAACACTGTGTCACATTTCTGCATACAAGTTGAAATGGTATTTTTTTTCTATTAGTGTTGGTTTATTGTTGTAAATAATTGTATCCCTTTTCAAACACAGCAAATCAGGTTTCGTTCAAAAAATTTACATTTGTATAGATTTTAATTCCTCTTCCTTAAACTCCATGTATTATATATCTTTTGAAGGTTGCAAAACAAAGTTATAGTTCACCATTTAATCTACACAGAATAATATGGTGATAACTATCTTAATCTGAACATGGAATGTGGTATGTCTATTAGAATACAGATGACTAAAATTAAAATGCTCCATCTCATTTTACATCATACATAGAGTAAGATTCACAACAAATGAAAAGCACTGGTACCAAGTTACTTTTCCATCTCCATGAGCAGCAAAGTAGCTTGTCACAGCATTTTAATCAATCAGTCAATGAATAAACATTTATTAAGCACCTACTATGTGCCAGATACTGTGCTAAGTGCTGGTGACACAAAAAGAGTCAAAAGACAGTCCCTGTCCTTAAGGAGCTTACAATCTAAGGGGAGAGACACCATGCAAACAAATATATGCAAAGCAAACTTTACACAGGATAAACAGGAAATAATTAATAGAGGAAAGGCACGAGAATTAAGAGGGGTTGGGGAAGGCTTCATGTTCAACAACCTACCCCTATAATCTGAGAAGGAGATTAGTGAGGGAGTTTTACTCTCACTCAAGGTGTCTTAGTAATATCAAAAACAAGAGGCAACTTAAACCACCAATCAGAAATACCAGGAAATTGCTACATTAACTTAAGACCTTCTCAAGAGCAAAAATTTCATATTAAAATTCAATCTCTGGTTCCATCGGCTGCTTTGAATGTTGTGAATCAGGGTAAACGCCCATGACATACACGGAAGAAAGAATGGGAAGCATATGCTATAGCAACTCCCTCTGGAGAAATCACAGAAGAATTAAGTGAATAGCTATTTTTAAAACTCTCTGGATTACTATACCTGGTATTCTTAGTCAAACTTTCATCTCACACAGTGCTATAGAATTCCCACGTAATGCCTTGACTTACAATGTTCTGGCTTAATCATTTGACTAATCTCTTTGAGGTTTCTTGAAAATATGCTCTTACCCCATTTTCTATGGGAATTCTCCCACAGATTAACACACAGAATGAGAATTTGGCCCATGCTCTATAGGCACCATTGAAATGTGGCCACCTGAGGCATGCAGGGAGCATATCCAGCTGGCACATCGTGTGTTGCCCTGGAGTAGAACACAATGAGAAGAAATTTTGGCTACAGATACCTGAACAGTCCCTATAAAGGCCCCGATTATGAAATGGACTCCAGCATTATCAATGTTCCATGATTGTAATAGGAGCCAGCGAGACCTCTACTTCAAAGTTCACATAGAAAAATGCAGTAATAAGAAAAACCAGAGAACTCTTGGCTACAGAAATATGAAAAGGCCAAGTTTATCAAACCAAAATTAGAATAACAGATCTAACTGGGAGATTTCTCTTTCCAAGAAGTCTAGGTGCTAACCCAGACTCTAAAAAGTAGTAAAGGTTGTAGTATGAACCACACAAAAGTACAGAACTTTACTATGTAAGTTATGTCTATACTATATAGTTTATATAATAGACCATTGGACTAGTGAGAGATTTGCATGAACTAAAAATCAGGCCCTCACAAAAAAGACGCAGGCACGCATAAATATTTGTTGATTTAATTTTATCTCAATCCTCCCATGCAATTTATTCATAACAATAAATCCATGCATCTGAACTGTGCTTCTATATGAAACAACTCTGTCAATTTTGAGTCTTTTTTTCAAAACACCAGAAGTGAATAGAGGACATAATGTGGTAGTCTTTTGCCAATTTTTGTCTTTTAAACCAAAGCTGTTCTTTTAATTATATGTGCACATAAGTAGAACATGAAACCTAGTATACTTATTCAGGGATGCAAACTTCAAACAAGTCCAAATGACTTGTAGATATTCTAACCCTCAATCATGAAATACATTTTTAAAATAAAATTTTATTGGAGCTGAATAGGGTTGGTTAATAAAATATCTCCAATGAAACAGAAATGAGTGTAGTATATATAATAAGTGATTGTTCCACCCATCCCCATTATCACTGATGGGCAATGGAAATAATATAAAAATTGTGTGTGAATTTTGATAGATTTATTATAATAGTAATAATCATAATATACTTGAATGCAATGCTATCTAGTTAATAAAGTATTTCCACATACATTATTTCATTTAATCCTAATAACAATCCTGTGAGGTAGATTGTCCAAATATTCTCTTCATGTTGTAGATTAAGAAACTGAGGCTGAGAAATTAAGTGAATAGTTGCAGATCACACACCTAACAAGTGACAGAGGTGGGAAATTAAAGCCATGTCTTTCTGACTCCACATCTAGTAATCTTTTCAGTAGACCACGCTGCCTCTTTTAAGATGTCTGCTTTATGATGTCAGCAGAATGCTGAAACCAATTACAGCTGCATTTCACATTTGTGTTTACTTGTTATGTTGCATATGGATATACCAAAAACCAATGAAGAGACACTGTGTTACAAACACATCCTGGAAGTGAAAGACAGATCCCATCTATCAGGAGAACCAGTTGATAGTATTTTTCAAGATGGAGTTTGACAGTAAGTGAAACAAACAAACGCAATGGTTTAAATATGCCACTACAGCCCCTCGAGCTGTCACTCACGAGGCATTTTTATATCATTACTCCAATGTCATGCTAATAAAAATTTTGACTATTCAACAAGTTTTGGTGACAATTTATCAGCATTAAAAAATCAACACCTAGGTGGAAACCTTTAAAACTCTGCCATCATGTATCTCTATTTAGACTTAAGCTCTTACTAACATGGAGTTAATTTACACTCTCCACAGTAGCTCCAACAAATAAAATATGCCTAGTAGAAACAATTCCAGATTTATAGATTTAAAAATTTCTGTCTAAAAACCTAGAGGTCAAGTAAAGTTGATTGTGGTTACAGTTAGAACTCTAATCTGATCATAAAATCATCATTTGTACTTGTATAATTATAGAATGATAGAGCTAGAAGGGATTTTGTAGCACATTAGTGAAGTCTCCTAATTTCACAGATGAAGAAATCGAGCACTAGAGGGAAGTGACTTACCTAGGATGACAAGGATGTACAGAGATACTGGACTACAAATCAGGTCTCTTGACATCTAGATTCAATGCTAGTGAACATGCAAGCTTAGTCTACGATAAATCACTACCATCATCATCATTATTTACAAATTATGAAAACAAAGACCAGGTTTATAGACTACTTTTTTCTTCAAGGGAATCTGGGGAATATATTGTTCTTTCAAACTCTAATGGCAATTAAAATTCAAATGAAGAAAATAAGCACTGTAATTTTAGCTAGGCTTCCATCTTTGCTGCCTGAAATCCACACTGCCAAAAAGCTAACATTGTTGGTCCCTGATCTTCATATCTAAATATTGATTCTTCTAAAACTTATATTTTGAAACAGTTTTCTCCATTTTAGAACTACAGGTGGAAAGCTATTTCTCTTTGATATAAACTGCATGCAATAAAGAAGGAGGCAGACCCACACAGTAAATATGTATGGAATGGTTTCCTACCTCTGCATGTTGCAGAAAATCCCACTGAGTTAAGTAGGGTTCTACCAAGGCCACTTAAACATATTAGCCTATTATGCTCCACATTTCTTTATTGTTCTCAGAAAGCTAATGAAATGTTCCAGCGTAATGTTTACACTGGAGTACTTTTAGAAGGCATTGTGGAAATGATGTTTCTCTTAAAACTCCTGAGGGGGTGCCCCACTCCCTAGAAGTCTGATGGAGACCATGTGGACCTGTATTACTCTGAGTGTTTTACAGAAGGAGGTCCAGAAACAGGGCATCTTGAGTGATTTGGCATAAATGTTCTCATTATAAGATATTAGGAATTAAAGGATGATATAGTATACCATAATTTAACAATATATTTGGATAAAAACATTTAAAAATCTGTATTATAAAATAAAATCCATCACTATCACATATGTGATATGTATGTATATATAATCATATGTAACATGCATATACGTTTTACATATTTATACATATGTGAATATATGGATTTATGTGTGTATGTATGTATGTGTTCGTGGAAGTTCCAAAATCCTGCATTATGCCTTAAGAAGTTCCCTTTATTGTAAATAATTGATACATCTCTACTTTTGAACTGTCAAGTAAGTCCTGAGTTTGAATCCTGCCTCAGACACTTAATAGTTGTGTACTTAGCTACACTCAGCTTCAATTTTCCTCATCTATAAAATGGGGATAATGATAACCCCATCTCATAGGACTGTCATAAGGATCAAAGGAGATAAAATACATAAAATACTTTGCAAACTTTAAATTGCTATATAAATGCTATGAATGATGTCAATATTATTTAATACTAAATAGTGACATCAAATTATTAAAATGGGGGACATGCAATAATTCCACATTAACTCAGCTTCAATCAGAACAATTAATCTCAGAGAAGGAAAGAATAATAGTCCACATGAATAGAATGAGAAGACATCATTCTGTTACTAACAGGATAGGACCTTTGTAATTAAAAACTGACCTGTTAATTTAAAAGGGGACCCAGGACAAAGACCCTTCAAATCTTAAAATACAAGAAAGTAAGATTTGACCTTTAACTATTAGGGGGAACTGAGAAGCAGGATACAAAGATGTTAGCAAGAAAGAAGACCTGAAACAACACATGGTCCTGATGCAATGGAAAACAGAGAATCAAGTAGAATAAAGACACAGAGGAAAGAAGGAAAGAGATGATTTCAGATAATCCTGGGCAGTATGAAATGAACCAGTCTAAAAGAAGCAGAAGCAGGAGGACAATTTATACAAGGACAAAATGTAAAGAAAAATAACTTTAAAAGGCTTAAGAACCATGATAAAAGTTATGACCAACTTTGTCTCTGGAGGACTTACAACAAGTTGCTACAGAGAGGTAATGGACACAAGGTATAGAAAAAGACATTTTTGGACCTGGTTGCTGTGTGGATTTGTTTTGCTTAACTACAGTTATGTGTTACAAGGCTGTCTGTTACTTTCCCTTCCTGGTGTTAATTGAGAAGGGGAGGGAATGAGAGAAGAGAGGCTAGCAATAGTGATGACAAAAACAAGAAGGTCATTGTAATATTTGTTAAAAGGTACAGAACAGAACAAGAGAAAGTTCAGAAGGAAGCACAGACAAGAAGGACAGTTTTGAAAGTAGAGTGTAGAATTTGTGTCCTTTTTTTAAAGCAGAAATTCAATTTCATATAGAATCCTCTATATTCTGCCATGTATATGGAAGTTTTGTGTGTGTGTGTGTGTGTTTAAAGTTCAAAATAAGGTCAGATATTCATCTTGAGTTCATATCTTGAGTCCATTTTACCACATTGCCTCCCTCAGGACTAGTAATGAAACACTAAGTAATAAAATAATATGGTAATATTCAAGTTCAAAGCCAAAGATATAGAAGTAAAAATGAGGGAATGAAGTATAACTGAAAAAAAAAAGTTTCAAATTATGACATTTTTTTCTCCACCAATGCTTGCTGTGCTTTACCAAATGGGTTAATTCTTATATAAATACTGCTTGGTAAAAAATTAAATGAAATTTCGTCTGTCAGGACAATGCTTTAAAAAATATTTATACTAATATCAATAAGGGTCATGTATACAAACTTCATTTATTGATTTTCAGAGTACCTTACTTAAATATAGAATCTATATACATATATGTAAATTATAAATATATTTAATATGAGAAGTCAAAATATTGAGGGTACAGTGGATCCAGGAAAATCAGTTTGGGGTGTGGGTTAATTTTTCTCCAAAATGTGAAGTTTAATAGAAAGTAGGGGGTGAATTGCTTTAAAGACACAGGACTCAGAAACTTTATTAGGGACTCTTTTTCTCATCATTAAGTTAGAGATTGTATCTACCTCCCTTGTTAGAGAAATATTGCTCTCTTTCTCTCTTTTACTCATATTGCTTCTTGTCACATTTATCCATTAAGTCCTTAGGGGAAGTGCCCATTTGTCACCTAATTCCATCCCATTTACTGTAATATGGAGCCATATTTCATGATTCAAAACAATTCCTAACAAAATACTTGCTTTCTTTCTCTTAAACTGAAATAATAACAGCTAGTATTTAGGCACCGGGTTAAGGTTTACAAAGCACTTCAAATGTTATTTCAACTGACCGTTACGATGACTCTGTGAAGTGCTGTTATGATCATCTTTTTACAGATGAGGAAACTAAGGCTGAGAGAGGTTAAGTGATTTATCCAAGGTCACACAACTAATAAATGTTAGAAGTGGGATTCTAACTCAGTTCTTCCTGACTCCAAGTATGGCACTGTGATACCCAGCTACCTAAATGACCTTAAAAGTTATCTGGTCATCCTGGACAACATATGAAGACACCGAAGTAAAGGAAAGTTTTCAATGCCCAAATTCAGATGTGAAATTAAATTTTTACTCATTTGGGACAACCAATTTTTTTAATTTTCCACAGAGTCATAAGATCTTAAGAGTTAGACATGTCAATATAATCCAATCTGGCTTTCCTCAATGAATTTCTCTATAATATCTCTACAATAGTCATTCAGCCTTCATTTGAAAATCTCTAACGAGAGGGAAATCCACAACTTTATAAAGCAGTCCATTGGATTTTTAAAGTTATTATTAGGATTTTTTTTCCTTGCACTGTGCTGAATATCTGCCTCTCTCTACTGTCTGCTATGTACTTCAAAATTGGCCCTCTAGGGTCAAGAAGAATGAGTCTAATCCCTCGTCCAAGAGACAGTTGTTGTTCTTCAGTTATGTTTGACTCTTTGTGACCCCATTTGGGGTTTTCTTGGCAAAGATATTGGACTGGTTTGCCATTCCCTTCTCCAGCTTATTTTACAAATGAGAAAACTGAGGCAAACAGGGTTGGATGACTTGCCCAAGCCAGTCTTTAAAGTATACAAAGATAGCTAATTGCCACCCACATAATTTCTCTGATCCATAGTTCCTTCAACCCATCCTCATATGGAGTGATCTTAAGACTATTCACCAAAATATTGTACGTTCTCTAATGATAAAAAAGATCACTGACAGAAGAGCTAAAGTAGTAGAAAAAGGACAAAAGAGATAGAAATCTTGGATTATTCCTAGTTCTGTTATTAACCAGTTACATAATCTTGAACAAATTACTTAAACTTTTTCCCATGTGTAAAAATGAGTCAGCTGGACTGGATGATCTCTAGGATACTTACCCTCTAAAATTCTATGAGACAACTAGTCATACTGCCAAGAAAGAATTTACTGTGCTTCCTTATCACGTGACAATCAAAGTGAGTGTTTTTACTCATGTGCGCATTTAAGTTACATCCAAAAAAAGAGGTCGGGTATTTGTTTAATAGTCACCTAATAAAGGTTATATGCTGACAGCATGAAACTGGTAAAATACATTGTTGTTTTCAGTACTATTGATCATCATTCCAATTGGCTCATTAGCTCTTTGAAGAAAGAACTTAGTGACAAACAAATCTGTTACCCTCTAAAAACCTGGGACTGATTTTCATTTTGGAAGGTCATTTCAGAGCTGAAGGTCAGCTGGATCAGAGTAGTTCTATACCACTTTTCCACCTTTCTTACATGTTCCTCTCTATTAATTAGACTGACACTGATGTCAGGCAATGTTTTCAGTGCCCCACTGAATATCAAGAAGAGTAGACTGGGATTGAAAGCAGAGACCAAAAGTTATGAAGATGTCAATCATTTAGATTGTGCAATATTTAAGGGCTATTATTCAAGCCCGTCTCCAGATAGGTCTATGAAGTTACAAACCCTTTGACTCTCAAACCACCATCTGTTAGGCATCAAGATGATTCAGTGGATAGAGCTCTGGATCTAAAGTTAGGAAGCCCTGAGTTCAAATCCAGTCTCAGACACTTACTAGCTAGGTGACTCAGGGTAATTCACTTAAACTTTGTCTCCCTCAGTTTCCTAATCTGTGAAATGGGGATAATAATAGCAACAATCTCCCAAGGTAGTGGTGAGGATAAATGAGATAATATTTGCAACACATTCTACAAACTTTAAAGTATTAATAAATATTAGCTATTATAAATGCTAAGCTACTTTTTGCATGTGTTATGCCTTTCGAAAGGTGTAGAGGATACTGAAAAATCTGCTTTTGCTCTTTTGGTCTGTGGTGATGGTTATGAGGTAGAGGAGGGGGTACAATTTCATTTAAGTTTACTAAGACACTCATGGGTCCTGGGTGTAGCCCCCATAGGGTTACTCCAGAAGTATTCACCAGAGGGTGCCATTGGGCTTCTAAAACTTGTCAACTCCACCACAGTTGAAGCACTGATTGTTCAGAAAGACTTCGCTTGGGCTCCACCATGAAAGATATTTCCCAGAGTGTAAGAATAGCAGGCTAAGAAGATCTTGACTTCATATTCCTTTTAGGTTTTCTTCACTTCTATTAAGGGCATATTCATATAAATATAAAATCATAAAATGTTTAGATATTGTAGGGACCTTAGAAATGACTAGAGGCCTTCTTGATTGAAAATAGAGGAATGTCTTGGGATATCAGCGTCAAAAAAGAGGGATCTGATTTAAGGAGCCCTTGGGCCCCACTCTTTCTGTTTTATATACACATACATTAAGTCTTAAAGACTGACTCATGATTTGCAAAAATATTTATCTGCTTGAATTTTTTTTTCCCAACTACCACTTACCATGTCATAGCAATGACAGTGGAAATGTGTATCAATCTTCAGGGGAAAAAAAATGCAGGATGATACTTTAAACTGTATTTTTATTCCCTCATTTCTTGTTTTCTCTGAGGTCTGTGTGATTTTTTTTTCCTTCCCCAGTCTTTCGGCTCTCAAATAATTTGCATAGTTTATCTAGATAGTGCTTTGAAGACCTTGGCCCAGGAAGCAGGAAGCTGCCAACTTTCCATAGCACATTGCCATGTAATATCCTTACACTTTCCTACAAGCTTGTCCAAGACCTTGCCAGTAAGCACATCTACTGGGTTTTTACCCAAAACATTACTCTTCCTAGGTTTCTGAGTTTCTTTAAACTCCTCTATGCTATAGTGATAAAACTCCAAGGATCTCCTGTTTCCTCTCCCATTTTTCTCTTGATTCCTGACAAGACTACCCAAAAACTTTTAGATATTCTATAAGAAATATATTACAAAGCAATATAGGGTAATATAGAATAGGGGTTCTTCCATAATAGCATATAGCACATCTTGCATAACTAACAAAGCAGCAAGGTACTTAAAACCCAACTAGATTAGGCTATTGCTTGAACTGCTTCCTACCCAACTTTCATCTATCTGATCTTGTCTTTGACATAAAATTCAATTCTAGTTGTCTCATTATGACTTTTATTTTTTGAAACTATTGGGTTTCAGCTCTCCAGATTCTACTTCTCCATTCCTCAATTAAGAGATACAGAAGTCTGGGCTTTCTTCCCTTATATGAGGCATTCTCTGCTCAATCAATTTACCAAGTAGCATTAAGGATGGTAGGATCATAACTCTAGAGGCCATCAAGTCCAATTCCCTCATGTTACAGATAAGGAAACTGAGGCAAACAGGGTTAAGTGATTTTTTTTTTTTTTTTTGCCCCAGGTGGCACAGCTAGTAATCAGTTTCCTGGGGAAGGATTTGAATTCAGGTAGTCTTCCTGACTCCATTTCCTATGTTAACTCTCTGCCTCCTATCTCCTGAGTCTCTGAGCAAGAAAATACTTTTCTGGACCTTAAAGATACCTCAACTTGTGTGAGATTGTGGAGTCTAGGAAAGTATCCATTTCTTACAGCATTCCCACCTCTCTCAGTATTTTTCTTCTATAGAATTCTTTATTCATACCTGTTAAATTGGCCCCCAGGAGACAGAAATATTTTCAAGGTGAGCTAACTTTCTGAAAAACACCATGGAACTTTTTGGATTCTGAGATAGTATAGACAATACAAAAGGGATATCCCTGAAAAGTCTCAACCAGATGAGAATTAAATGTACAGGACTGTGCAAAGATAGTGTAGATTTGATTAATTTTTCTTTTAAAGGCTTATCTTTTGGGATTAAATGTTAAGAGTCTAATAGGCAAATTTTGCTATAACTGGAGTCAAAGTATTTTTCTGGCAGGCTGAAATTATAATGAAAATTGACAGGAAAATATTATTGCTGTAAATCACTTCGAATAAAATATATCTGGAGGAGATGGTTGTTTAACAGAAAAAACACTGTACCATTAGTTGGGAAACCTGGGTTCTACTCAGTTGAGCTACTCCTTCTACATATGACATTATTTAGGCCACTTATTCCTACTTGGCACCAGTTTCCTCATCAGTAAAATGATGGGGGTCATAGAGCTGATGTTACCACCATTCCCTTGTAAACATAAGATTCTATGATTCTGCTCTGGGATTCCATGATACTATCCCCTTAATATGCCTTGCTTAAGTTTCTATTATTAATTATATTTGAAGAATATCATTAAAATACTACATTTTATCTGAACATTTATATTAAGTTGCTAAGATTTCTAACAGCTTAGCAGCATTATTTTTCACATATGAGAATAAGCCTCTTCTTAGATTCAGGAGTCGGGCCTCTCCTCTAAAACGAAAGATGTTATAACCACAGTGAAAGGCAGGGATCAGTTCCTTAATGATGCATTTTAAGATGAGAACTCCAAGGCCTACTGTGCAGGATTCTGTAGAATCCTCAGCTATGCCAGCCAGTAGCACAGCTCATTCTCAGAAACCACATTGGACTGGACTTTTTAGTGAATAGATCATACTTAGTACCTCTAGTGCCTTTAATAAAAGCTAACATTTATAAAGCACTTTTAGGTTTGCAATAATGCTTTACAAATATTACCTCATTTTATCTTCACAACAACTCAGGGGGGTAGGTGCTATTATTATCCCCATTTTACAGATTAAGGAACTGAAACAGAGGTTAAGTGACTTGCCCTGAGTCACAAGACTAGCAAGAGTCTGAGGTAGGATTCGAACTCAGATCTTCTTGACTCCAAGTCTCCTGCTTTATCCACTTTGCCCCCTAGTTACCTTTTAAGATAGAAATACAAAGGCCTATTTAACAACAACAATAATAATAATACCTAGCATTTACATAGCAATTTCTATGGCCTGTGCTGAGCACTTTACAAATTTATCTCATTTGATCCTCACAATAAAAGGAGGAGGTAAGTACTATTTGTTAATGTTGTTGTTCAGTTGTTTCAGTCTTGTCTAACTCTTCCTGACCCCCTTTAAGGTTTTCTTGGCAAAGATACTAAAGTGGCTTGCCATTTCCTTTTCCAGTTCATTTTACAGTTGAGGAAACTGAGACAAATAGAGGTTAGATAACTTGCTCAAAGTCACAGAGCTGATAAGTGTCTGATGCTGGATTTGAACTCTGGTCTCCCTGACTCCAGGTCCAATACTCCATCCACTGTGTCACCTAGCTTCCTCTTCCTTCAAATGAGGTAAATCCAGAAACCAATCCCTCAAAATCAGTCATTTTCTCCAGCCAAAATGTGTTTTACAAAATACCTTGTTCTATATTTTGTTGAGCATTTAGATAATTCTGAATGATTTAAAAATGTCAGTGTTCAGTATGTACCTAATTTACACATGGTTGTTGGCCTATTAACGAGAAAATCATAGAACTGGAAAAGACCTTAGAAATACATTAGTCTGACCCTTTCATTCAACAGGTGAGAAAACTGAGGTCAAAGACCCTACCTGATTTTCCCAAAGTCACATAGCTAATTAGTGACATGGATCAACTAGGACACAGGTCTTTTGACAGCAGTACCCTTTCTTTTTGGGGCAGCTGGGTGGTGCTGAGGATTGAGTGCTAGATCTAGAGTCAGGAAGACCTGACTTCAAATCCTGCCTCAGATACTTACTAGCTATGTGACCCTACGCAAGTCACTTAACCTTGTCTGCCTCAGTTTTCTCATCTGTAAAATACGCTGGACAAGGAAATGGCAAAATAGTCCAGTTTCTTTGCTAAGAAAACCCCAAATGGGGTGATGAAGAGTCAGGCACAACTGAAACAACTGAACAACACCCCTGCCCCCACCACATACCTTCTCTGACTAATAAAGCAATATCTAAATTTGGACAAAGAAAAAAAAAGCATCCCAAACTAAATGACAAAATCATCGTTGTTATTTAATAACTGAACAGAGCTATATTCTCTAATTAAACAATTATTGTCTTCCAAAGAGCCATTAAACTTTTCGTTTTTTGATCGAAAAAATTATCTGCATTAAAAACCAATATTTAAGTTTCACCTCTATAAATGCTGAGAGGGTAGTAATGGTTTACATAGGCAGCTACACTGTTTTCCAAACTTAATTACTGAGTTTGGGTGATGCATGAACTTTTTTCTTTGTTCAGTTACATTCACACCTGCTCTTGGGTTAGAAATATATTCTTTTTTCAATCCAATAATCTATTTTCAGACTTTCTAACTTAAAGCATCTGCACAGGCAGGTAGAAAGTTCCCAAGGCTTGTTTTCAGGACTTATAAAATTTTGTAACATCAGTATAGCCTTTAAACTACTATGTATAAAATGATTGTTTGACTCCTATCTATAACTTCTTGTATCATGGAGACTGGGTGCTGGGAAATCTTAGAGGAAAATAAAAAATAGTTTTAACCGAGATGAAAGAAACACTAGATTTCCAATACATTTAAAACTGTTTTGACTTTCTTTTCAAACATTTTCTTGATGGATACATCTTTTGTGGCCTTCACAAAATCATCTAGTCCTTATATATTCATTTATATTCAGTCACTGAAACATCATGTTACTATCCCACAGGGGGAAAAAGCTGAGTCATCTTTGCATATATAGTAAACAAAATAGTCATCCTTGAAATTAAAATGTTAAAGCTTTCATGAAACTGCTACTGTAAATAAGAATAACCTCGCCTGAAATTTGAAAAAAAAAATGGAGTGCAGATGGTGCACAGAAGTACCCTAAAATTAAAGCAGGTTATCAGCCTTTCTAAGAAATTTCATCATGTATGAGTCAGCTATAATGAAAAAGCAGAAAGCAACTGGGCACATCTACTTTAGCAAGACGTTTGATAACTAACACCAATTCAACTTTTAACCTCAGCTACATAATGAAGCATTTTAAAAACCTGGAAAGTTAAAAGGCATTAATGACTGACTATTTCTGCCAAACTGACGTTCCTGAAATTTTTCACCTTTCTTTGGATCAGAAGCAGATTTCTGTCTTCTGACTTACACCCCATGATATAGGGCCTTAGAACAGAAATAAGGGAAGACCCTTTTTATAGCAGTATGGCACCAAGGATGTACAAAAATCTGCCCTATTTTAATTTACAGCATGTGAATAAGGTTAGAATTCAGCTGTTATCAGGGATAATAATAAACTTTTGCTGGTGATTCAGTCTCTTAGTCTTAGATTTACATTCACTAAGAGTTTTTAAATTAAACAATTGTACATAAAAATGCAATAAGCAACATTATATTATGACAGAATTTGTTTACACTTCTTTGGCACTCAAATCTTTATCCCCATGCCCTCCTCCTTTTCTTTCCCTCTTTTCCTTGTCTCCTTTTTGTGCCCTAATTTCTCAGCAATCTCTCACTCCAACCCTAAGGAACTATGCCAAAACCTTCCTGGATGCTGGCATCCCACTCATGTAAGATTAAATCTAGATCCCCCATGGGCTGGGTCCCACTCTTCATTTGAAACCAACATCCAATTTACTCAACTATAAAGTCATTACCACACTATTCAGCCAGCCTGGATACCTGCTATTTTGAGTTATGAGCTATGTGACAAATCTGTCTGATTGATTCCTCAAAAAATGTATTCCTATTATTATTTTCACCTTATTTTTATAGCACTCTTTAAGCCACAGTGAGAGGAAAATTATTGTGGTCACTCCTTAATATACTTTTGCACTTTGAGAGTGAAGTCTTCTTTGGAAAAAGCTAGCAACAATTCCCAGTTTGCCACTAAGTACAATAGTTGCTATTTACTTAGAGAAAATATCAAGACTAATGGAGATGGAATGGTCCTCAGAACAATATTTGAAGTTGGGTACCTCATTGGCCCCATTCTGCAGATGGCCAGAGGGTTTCTGTAAAGCTGATTTCCCCATGATACTGGTTATATCTGCCTAAAGGGTTCTCCTTCTCCAATAGTAAGACTTACATCACTGACCATGATGTTTGAATGGATCTTCCTAATTCTTAACTTGGTCTCCCAAGAAACAGCTTTTATGGATTTAGAGGTTTTTTTGGTCATAAAGTATTCTATTTATTTCCCAGAAGCTAGTGTCAAAAAGTTGTTGTGTTTTTTTTAATATTCTTTTTAAATAAATAAAATCTTTTTTCATATTGTGTAAAATTAGTTTTGCCTGCTGTGAGTTTGTGGCATTATGAAGTGATCATTTCTTCCCATGAATTATTTAAAATGAGGATGTCAAAATCTGACAGAACAATACAATACAGCATACAATACAATTTAATTTTATAATGTGCCAGTTCATACAAGTATCTCACAAAGTACAGCAGTTGTGATGCACGACTGAGAATTAGTGAATCCAGTCTATGACCCGTTGACTTAATATCTAATCTACAGTTTCTTTTCAATTTTCCAGTGAACTAGAGGGTTTCAGATGCCTAAAGAAGTTTTCAATGGCTATTCGTGAAGGGGACTGATGTGGAACTGGTCCTGGATGGCATTTAGCTCTCTTTATTTCTTCTTTGTTTAAGGCACTAAGTTGGACAGTTTTCCCCTCTCTTTTCATGAAATACTATTGGTATTGTTAGCATTTTCTCTGGAGTCTTCAGATTACTCTGTTTTACAGGACTGATGTAACTGTAATTGTTCTCATTACTTATTCTCATTGTAGTTTTTGGGAAAGTGGGGGAAGGAATTTAATGAACCACTCAAGCTCTTCACAGCGCAATAAGAAACCATATCGAAGTGGCTACAAACTTTTAAGAGGAAGGAGTTTAAATGAATGAATGAATGAATGAATGGAGTGAATGAATGAACCACTAATGAAAGGAGTGATTAGAAATTGAAGCTATAATAAATAAGTCTGAATCAAGTGGAGAATAAAAGTTTATCACATATTCCAATATATTTACATGATGATAAATTATAATGAAAAGAGTACATTTATTATGCTTTTTCCCCCAGTGCATTTCAAAGTACTCTATTAGGGGAAATAATGCCTACCTAATCTAGTAGAGTCCTTTTGGGGAAAAAATAAGTATGTAGACCAATGGATGTTATTTATTTAGACATTCAAAAAGCCTTTGACAACGTTCTCCCCCAAAAGTTATCTAAAGAAATAGATAAATTAGGCCACCATAGGATTGTGTGAATCTTTTCAAAATGGATGGGGAGCTGACAAGTCAGGAAACAAAGGGTAGGAATTAATAAGCATTTCTCTAGCTGGAAAATTAGAAACCATGGTACTCTGGGGATAGGTGTTGGAATTCATTTGGTAAAACAAATACAATAAATATACTAAAATAAACATCTATTAAGTACCTACTATATCCCAGGCACTTTGCTAAATTCTGGTGATATAAATAAGAAAAATAAAATCTCTGCCCTCAAGGAGCTTATAATCTAGTTGGGAGGTTATAATTAACTTAATTAAAATCTAACTTTAGTAATTCTATAAAGAATGATGATAATTGCTTATATTTAGATAATTCTTCATAGCTATTAATAATAATAGTTGCTATTTACACAGAAATTCAAGGATTTACAAAGGACTCTATACTGTCTCAGTAATGGGGGTGGTACACAAGTAAAAAGGTTCCATTAAGATATTCGAGTTAGTGAAATCTGAACCACAGGGAATAAACTTTCAGGAAGATCTCTTGATGCCATTTGAATAGACAAAAAAGAGCAGACAACTTCTAATGTGGATGAATGTTTAGGGAAAAATTCAAAAAGCTACTATGCCCTTGGTCTATGAGTAATATAAATCATAAGATTTAGAGAGAGAAGGGGTCATGGTTCAATCCTCTCATTTTATATTTTCCTTAAGTGAACTGCCAAGGTCCCACAACTAGTGGTGGCAGAACTAGCCTCTGAATGCAGATATTCTGAGGTAAAATACAATGCTTTTTATATGATGACAAATTATATTCAAAAGAGTATGTTTATTATGCATTTTATCCCACTGGATTTCAAAGTACTCTATTAGAGGAAGTTATGTCTAACCAATTGAGACCATACAATACATGTAAACACCTTGCTCTAAGAGTGACTGCATACCTATATGAAGGCAAAGTCTAATTTGCTACTGGGGCCAAGAAGGCCAACAGAAGCTTGGCCATATAGTCAAGAAAGTTACTGAAAACAATACCAAAAAGTTATCCTGTCCTTGTAAAAATCATGAAGTTCCAAATGCACAATCTTGGATGATAATCTAGTTGTCCCACCTCATGAAAGCTAAATGGAGATAAACAAGGTCCAAGGAAAGGGAACTAAAGTAATCCAAGGCACTCTTACCTTACTCAGTTGAAGGAGTCACAAAGATATACTCAAACTCCACTACACACACACACACACACACACAAACACACACATTATATATGTATAGATATCCAAATATGTGTGCATTGTTTACATAAGCTAGATTATAAGCTCCTCAGGTTCAGGAACTGTTCATGGTACCCAACATATAGTATATGCTAAATAAATGCTTGTTGACTGATTGATAGAATGATTAAGTATGAATCAAAGAAGGCTTCACCAAAGAAGCCACTTCACCAAAGAAGTCACTTCTGTAACTTGAAAGGGAGAATCAAAGAATCCCCAAGTTGAAAGAGGCCTGAAAAAGAATGCTCTTCTACAACATTACCAACATACTGACATCCAGTTTACTAAAAGACCTCAACCACAGGAAATCCCCTATTTGGGAGATGAAAAGAAGCAGAGTGGATTAAGGGAAGCAATGCTCAGAAGCAAAACAGACTTCTGACAAGGAAAAAGGATAAAAAAAAAGAGAGAGAGAAGGATAAATAGAAGAAATTAAGATGGAGGGAATACACAGTTAGCAGTGATAACTGTGAATGTGAGTACAATGAACTCACTCATAAAATGGAAGAGGATGGCAGAATGGATTAGAAACCAGAATTCAACAATATGTTGTTCTCAAGGAATTCTCTATTTTCTGAGGCAATCAATTCCACTTTGAGGTAGTTCTAATTGTGGGGAAGTGTTCCCTTCCATTTAGCTGAAATGTACCTTTCTGTACTTTCTACCTCTTCCTCTTAGTTCTACCCTCTAGGGCCAAGTAGAAATTAAAGTCTTTTTTTCAGAGAAGAATTCTGAAAGGAGGAGAAGAGGAATAAGCACATTACAGGTATGGGGGACAGCGGACAAAAATGCAGAGGGAGGAGACGGCACCTTTGAAACTGTTACTGTCTTCCCTAGGGCCTCTGTTGAAAATGGATCGTGAACCAAAGATTTACATCAGTATGGAAATTCTTATTCATTCATTCATTCAGCAAAAATTTCCATTTTTAAAACACTCTACAGATAATATTTACTTATATAGATTAGGGCATGACTACTCTACAGTTGGTCCTGACAATGAATCACTAGTTTGATCATTTAAATAAGCAGACTTGTTTCATCTATCTGTATCACATTGATAGATTTTCTACCCATTGGTGATATTCTCAGCATATGTAATTCCTTCCATCAGTATCAACAGATAAATCCACTTATACCTTAGTAAGTAAATCCTGAGGAGTTCTGTGAGGCACATAAAGGTTAATTGAATTATCCAAGGTTATCACAGAGCCAAGAGTGTCAGAAGCAGGATTTGAACTTGCCTCTTCCCTTCTCTAAGTCCAGTACTCTATCTACCATACCATACTGCCTCTCCCACGTGGGAAAAATAAAACAAACAAAAAAAAAACCACATGATATCTCCTGAGATTTTTTTGCTCAATCACATTGTGATTAAGTTTCCTGGATTTCCAAATACGATCTTCCTGTCTTCTTGCTCTGTTAAATAGTATACATTGGGTTAACCTAAGGGTAACGATGGACAACCCCAATGTTTCATGCTGCCTAAGGGGCAGTCTGATTTATTCAGCTAACATTTTGCTTTTTGCACTTTCAGGAGGTGGAAAGTAAGGAAGTTTCAGAGAGGAAGCAATAGTATTTTGGCATTCCTGAAAAAATACCATAGGGTTTTGTACCATGCTTTTCAACACTGCATGGACATAGTAGGATTCTCCTGCATACAGAAAACTATCCTTCCTGATTAGTTGTTTCCCATTTCATACCACACAAAGATCCCCTTAGATACAAAGTATATAAATATAATACCTCTGCCTTCTTTTTAGAAGTGTTCAAACTCTACTATTTAACATCACAAAAATAGTTTAACAACTATTGGAGGCCTTCTTAGTGTGCAGAAAACACAGTGCTTGGCATTCAGCCAGATACTGAGATAAATAAGGATGGATCCTCTCCTTGAATATGACAGGGGCTGCATCTACTCCAAGAGAAACCATGACAGTGGCCCAGAATGTAAGCTACACTTGAGTGTGTTGACACAGTTTGTAAACATAAAGGATGACTGGTGAGATAGCAGGGATACTGGGCAAGCTGGGACCTGTTCAAAAACAAAGAGAGCAAGAATGGAAAGCTCAGGATTTCTGACACTCTAGTCTTTGCTTGAACTCCTCATTTTGTAACATTTTTTCACTGGCATAAAAGAGGAAATAACCTTATAAGTAAGCAATCTGGACAAGAAAATCCAGGAGGAGAAGTCTGAAGAAGAATTGATAGTTAAATCATTTTATGGGCACCACTGCTATTTTCAATTCTTGTTCCCACTGTACATTCTTAATCAAGTGAGCAGAATATTTATTGTGGTCTTCAGGTCCATTCCTATATACTGTACATGTGCTTGGATGATGAGAGCAATGGAGACACCTTTCAGAGGCAATATCTTTGTTCTTAGACACTTTATGACTGTCAGTTCTTGTTCTCCTCCTATCTGAACTCCACTCCTCAACTCAAAATCCAGATAAAGAAAGGAAAAATAAATGTACAATTATAGATAGTTATTGAAAGTGAAAGAATAGGTCAACCCTTACTCATGAATACACATATTCTCACCATGCTGCCTATAGTACAGCCATTATCCTTTTCTCACCCCTACTTACAACCTTGGACTCTGCCCCTGGGTTTCAAGGTTCTGATAGGTGGACTTTCTCCTTATCTTGCCACTTCACTTCCATCTCCACACCATGCCATTATATCTTCCTACCAAATGATTGTATTTTCCCTTTCTATGTTGTCTCCTCCTTTTAAGACAAGTTCCTTGACTAGAAAATTTTTTTGTATTTATGTGCCAAGAGCTTAGCACAGTGTCTGGCACTTGGGAAACATTTATTAAGTACTTTATCTCTCTGTCTATCTATGGAAGAAGAAAAGTATTAGTTTAGGAAAAAAAATCTTTTACATCACAACTTTATAAACACTCATCATTGCAAGTAACAATGACGTAGGTCTCTACCACCAATGGCAAGTCTGCTACAGAAAATTCCCAAATCATCTATTTAAGGGATGAAGTTCTAAAGTTCTACATGACACACAACTATTTGGGGACATTATTAACTAGAGTATAGAGTATTTCTTAATTTATGGAATGGTTCTACCACCCTAAATGAAAGATTTTTTTAAAAAAATATCTATTTCTGCTACACTGAGAAGAGTCTCCTCAAACAAAACTACTCATTAGTTTTCGGTAAGACTATAACCAGTCCATCTTCCTATTCTGTCTTATATTTAAGACTTATTTTGGTTCTCTATGGACAAACAGTGGCCTGAAAGAAAGTTGAGGCTCACTATGGATTTTAGCTGGAAAGTCTGCCTCAAACAGACACAGCTCAGGAAGAAAACCTGTGTTGAACAGAGCATGGTAGCAACTAAAGCCTTCAGATTATTGGTTTAAGGAAACTGGCCATAGCAACACAACCAGGGAGAACAAGGTTGTCAAAATCATACCAAGCATAGAAACTGTCAAGTGTCTCTGACGTTAGGGCTGACAAGCAAATAATATATGATTCTTTCTAAGCAGCTTTAACAAAATTTCCCTAGAGGAAAGATGTAGAAATCATACAGTTCAGATATTTTCATATTCTGGAATCTCTCCTTAATATGAGATGAATGTAATTGTAGCCAGGGCTAGCCACATTTTTCTTAAGTGAAATGCAGGAAAGTTCACTCTTGTACACTCTTCTGAGGAGCATGGGAGAAATGTTACAAATAGTGGCAAAGTGTAAATTGAGTGAAATTAATAAATTAACAAGGATATTGCTTGTTGAATTTTGAATCAAATACTAACAACAGAAAAGCACACTGAAAACACTAAGTAAAGTAATTATGCTGAAACCAACAAAGCCTTCTCAAGGAAAATAAATTATTTCTGTACTGTCCTCAGTGTTATCAATCTACCTCTAGTGATATTAAGCAATTATTATTAACATCTTCTACATGGGCTCTTCTTTTTGGAACTTCTACTGGGAGAACAGGGCAAAATTATGAAACAGGAAAAGTTAGTTTGATTTTTTCCCCCATCACTCCCATCTCTTCCTCACACTCATTCTTCTACAACTATAACCATCCTTCTATAACTAAGGTTGGATTGCCCTGGAGACTTCAACCCGTTTTTCCTTGGAACATCTATGCTAGGGCCCCCTGGTCTGGATTGGTGACTGCCTCTCCCAGTCCACTATTTCAGGAATACTTGATCCATATTTCACTCCCTTCTCTATGGCCATCTTCTCCACAGTCTTGCCAACCATCTAGCTGCCAATGTTTATTATAGCTCCTGGAAGGGGTATGTCATTCTACTCTCCTACAACTTCATTTTCCAAACCATAATTTTCAGAACCAAAATGCCTTTCCTGGCCACCACTCCTCTATGCATGTTGTCTTTCCTTACTAGAATATAAGGTCATTGGAGGCAGTGCCTTTTTTGCTTTCATATTTGTATTTTTAGCATTTAGCACACTCCATGGAATGTATCAAACCCTTCGTTTTTTTTTATTCATTTGTTTAAAGAAAGAAAGCAGATAAACTATTCTTATTATGAAGTCCATGATTAATAAGATAATTTGTCACAATTCGCAGTTATTTGCATTAAAGAGAAAGCTAGGAGAAAATAATGTTTAATTCAAAGGAGTTACTATCTAATGGTAGAATTTGAGGCATTGCTAAAGCTGGGAAAAGATGACAAGTTGGCCTTCTTAGCATACCACCTATATTATCACTTTGGAGGCTAATCTACCCCCTTGTGAGGCTAGCCATTAGGGAAAGCTAATAATCAGCTAAAGACAGTATACACTATATATCACTTATATGGGACATCACTGTCTGTTCACCAAATTTAATTTATTAGCAAATTATAAAGATATTTCAATTCAATTCAACATGCATTTACTAATTTATCAAAGATTTTTTTTACCAAGTATTTCTAAAAATATCAATATGTTTCAAAAAATGCAATGTAAACTGAAAGAATTCAAGCAAAATCAGTATCAGGGCCAGAGTTTTAAAAAAGATGTAGGTAGGTTAAAGGAAGTTTCAGTAATAATAGGTTTCTCAACGTACTAAATTTGTTAACATATGTTTTTGCGCTTCAATTTTTTTTAAAAAGCCTATTTTGCCCCCAAACCAAAATGCATAAATATTTCAAGAAAACAGGTTCTTCATTCCAGGGGCTTACTTTTCTCCCAAACATTTCAATATTAAATTATATCCATTGTAAAGCAATAATCTCCCATCTCCCCAAAAGAGTCACATAAACCCCTGCAAATCAAAGCTGCTGAATTCTGTAAAACACTAATTGCACCAATTAGAAACAAGCCTCAGGATGGTTTCAACCATCAGTGTCCCCAAAACCATTATCTGCAACTATAACCCATTATTTTTCTTTCATAATTAATTTTTCTAAGTAGGTCAGTACTATTCATTTTAGTTAAGTGCTATTTCAGCCATCCCATTTTCCTCACAACTGAAGTCAACTGTAACTATATACATGTTTTCTATTAAATATATCAAATGTCAAAAAAAATATAAAAATCACAAAAGCATTCAACATTATTTTTTTCTCAAACTATAAAAGTAGATAACATGCAGTTCTGACGTATGCAGTAGGGCAGATGAGAGCACTAAAGAGCTGTCAGATTTTTTTAGTAAAGTTGGAGATGATGCTCTATGCTGAGAATTTGGGGGTGGGAAGGTATTTAGAACTTAAGGAGAGAAAATGGTGGAGGAGATCCAGGGTTGAAAGGTAATTACCCAGAGAGCACTGTCTTTTCTTCCAGTAATATAAACCCATATATATATGTGTGTGTATATATATTTTAAATAAACCCATATATGTTGACTCCAAATCTTCTGGTCATAATAAGAGGATTTAGAGTCAATAGACCTATTCTGACTCTGCCATTTACTGGCTGTGCGACCATGGGCAAAACATACTAAAATTCCATTATTAGTAATTCTATCTTCCAGAGTTCTCTATTAATATATATTTGCAGATATCAGTTCAATGGTCAAAGGCAGCTAGGTGGTGCGGGAGACAGCTTGTGAGACCTAGAATTAGGAAGACCTGAGTTCAGATTCTACTTCAGATGCAGAAACTTCAGAAACTGATTAGCTGTGTGACCCTGGGTAAGGCACTTAAGCTCTCAGCCTCAGTTTCCTCATTTATAAAACAGGGATAATAATAGCACTTACTTCCTAGCATTGTTGTGAGGTCCAAATGAGTTAATATATGTAAAGTGCTTTACAAACATTAAAGCTTGATATAAATGCTAACATTTTATTTTATATTCATAGTGATGTTTGCTTTTCGTGTGTGCTTTTAGTGTTTTGCTTTTAGGAAAATCAGTTTACCTGTTCCAGCCTCAGTTTCTTCATCTGTGAATTGAAGAGACTGGACAAAACAATCTTTAAAGTACCACAAGGAAGATCAATAATCTTACAGATTTACTGCAGAGTAATGTGTTGAGTTTTTTAAAGAAGCACTTAAACAATTTTAGATGCTGGAAATTAGGTCAATTCATAGGATCATAACAGAATCATAACTAGAAAGAAATAAAGGCATCTAGTCCAACCTCCTCATGTGATAGATGAGGAAACTGAAGGCTAGATAGAGTGAGAAACTTGCCTGATGACACCAATATACTAAAAATGACAATACTTCCAAAATTAACTTACACATTTAGTGTTATGGCAGAAAACCAAAAGGTTACTTTACAGGGCTAGATAAAATAATAACAAAACTCATTTGCAGGAAAAAAATACCTAGACCATAGTGGGAAAAAAATAAAAGGCATGATTGAAAGGGAAATAGTACTTCTAGACTTCACACCACATTATAAAAGCTACAGTCAATGAAACTATTTAGTACTAGACAAAAAAAATAAATAAATAAAAAGGAGATCAATGGAACAAGCCAGATAGGTGAGAATCAGAAATAATGGAATTCAAGAAACTCGGGTTAGATAAACCCTAGATCATAAATTACCCAGGAAAGAACTCCCTATTTCATAGGTACTGCTGGGGAAATGGAAAGGTAGTTTGGCAGAAATCAGGCTTAGACCAACATCCTACACCACATTCCACTACAAATTCAAAATGGAATTTGATCTTAACATTAACGCTAATACTGTAAGAAAAAATTAGAAAAGAAGAGGATCACATACCTTTTACAGCTATAGGTAGGGGGAAAAATTATTAATCATTAAAAGGATAAAAATAATTACAAAATATAAAATAGATAATTTTCATTACATGAAATGAAAATGCTTTTGTACAAAACTAATGCATCTGGGATAAGCAGCAAAGCAGATGACTAAAAAAAAATATTTTCACTTAATATGTTTGATATCCAATATATACACACAACTAACAGTTGTGTAACTATGTAAGACCAAAAGCCATTCCCCAATAGAGAAATGGTCAAAGGATATAAGCAAACATTTCTCAAAAGAAGAACATAAACTATTAACAACCATATGAAAGAATGCTTCAAATCACTAATAATAAGAGAAATGCACATCAAAACGAATCTGAGGTTTCACTTTACATTCAACAAATTGGCAAAGATGAAAAAAGGCAGGAATAGTCCAAGTTAGAGGGGTTGTAGAGAAAGAGGCACATTAGTGCATTGTTGGTAGAGCTGTAAATTGGTACAACCATTCTGGAAAGCAATTTAGAATTATGTAAGCAAAGCGACTTAAATGATCATAAATTTTAATTCAGGGATGCCACTATTAGGCATATAGCCCAGAAAGAGAGGTTATATAGACAACAAAATATTTATATTAAAACTTTTTTGTGGTAACCAAAAATTGAAAACAAAACGGGATCAATAAATTATAGTATGTGAATGAAATGAATGTTATTTTGCTGTAAGGAACAAAAAAAATATAGGACAACATGGAAAGACTTACATAAACTGATTCAAAATGAAAAAGCAGAACAGTGAAACTATGTACAATTACTAAAATTATGAAAATGAAATTAAAAACTACTACAAAAAACCTGAATTGGATGCTGTGAAATTATAAAGAACAAACTTATCCCCGAAGAAGAGACATAAGAAGGTACCTCTTCCTGCTCCTTCACAGAGATCAGGATTCACAGGCATACATTGTACATAATCTCAGAATTTTTTAGATATGTTTGTAATTTTCTCTGAAATTTTTTCCGAAATTTTTTCCTTTCTTTCTTTCCTTCTTTCCTTCATTTCCTCTTATTTCCTTCCCTCTTTCCCTCTCATTGTTTTCTTCCCTTCCTTTGTCTACCTCTCTCCTTCCCTCCTTCCTTCCTTTTTGTAAAAAGACAAGAAACTTAACTGAATTTACCCTACTGGCACAGCCAGAATTTGAACCTAGGTGTTCTGCCTCGAAATCTCCTGCGTGATACGTTGGCTTATATATAGTCAGAAAGATCTTGTAAACACTTCATATTTTCATGAAAATCTACAATAGCTTCTTGTTCTTCTTCAGTGCTGTATGTGGACTCATTAGTTGATGATATACTTTCTAGCTAACCATCTTTCATCAGGCTTTTCCTGCAAATTTGACCTTTAGGCATTAAGACAACTAATTTGGGTGAACTGAATTATCCTGGCAATGTTCTTATCAATTAATAGCGACAAAGAAGCAAGGCACTACATTTCATATAACAACCAAGTGACAGTATTGTGCCCATTACTCACTGATGAGTCACGAATCAAGTTTTTAAGCAGAGGCAATTACCTACATATAAAGCTGCTATCGCAACTTTCTCTAACTCCCTGGGCTATCACTGGATTAAGGTATCCCTGTTCAAGGATCCAGCTTATACTTTACCACTAAAGGCATATTAAATGAGCTGAAGGGGAATATTTTCACTTGATTCTATGAATCAGCAAGTCCTTACTGAGCATATACTGTGTACCCAGAACCATATCAGGCGCTATGGGGACTCTAAAAGAAGCATCTATGGTCTCTGCCCTTAGATAACTTGCAATATACCTGGGGAAATAGAATTAACATGAATAAAGTAATTAAGTGCCAAGATGTATGGTCAAGACTATTAATGCAATAAGGGTTAAGCAACTGAAAAACCCAGAAGTTGGAACAGTTAAGGAAGGTTTGTTTTATAAAGTAAGAGAGACTTCAGCGGTCTTTTAAGGATGAGGTTGTACAAGTAAGCAGAGAAGAATAGTGTGATTCTAACCAGAACAGTGGGAATAAAACGCACACGGGTAGGAAGGAATAAGCTTACCCTAGGAAGGAGACTTGCTTAATTCCCTTGCCTTAAGTTTATGGCAGTTGTTCTAGAATGTTCTTGAATACCTCCTACTAAAAAGTCAGACAGGTTAGAGACCCCTAGAGCAACTTTTCACATTTTAATTCTTGGCAAATGTCAAAGGCTTTGGCAGAGGATTGAAAACAAGATGATCTGAATAGCAAGTCAGCAGTGGCAGGAATCCCTTTCTATTAACATAAAAATGTATGTCTATGCAAGAGAAACTTGTAGTTACTGCAGATATATACATTATATATATGTTTATGTATTGAAAGACATTTTATGTATTGTAAGACATTTTATAAATAATAGGCTAGACAATGATGTAAGATAACTGAATGTATTAAAATATAATTGAAGAATAATAGTAACTAAAATACTTCATCACATATAAAGTGTCACTAGATAGTAACCTGACCGACCTTTTAAACAAAACATACCAGGTATTAAATACCCAAGTAAGTGTTGCCTTTTGCGCAACCACCTTGGGAACCTACATATTTATTGCAGCTCAAAAAAATTTTTTTTCAACTCCCTCTCTAGAACTGCCTCTAGAGCAAACGGATACAAATGCTTTTTGACCCAACTTAATCAATTCCATTCATATACTACAAGTCAAATGCTTATGACGTATCTGGAACTGTGATAAGATGCTGAGAAAAGAAAAGATTACCCAAATGTATACATGTATAACCATATATGTAGATATTTATATTGTCCCTGACCTCTAGAAGCATTCAATCTTTTGGAGGACTGGACATAGATTTAATATACATAACAGGATAGAATGTGATAGAAACAAAGGATAGAGTCAGATACAATGCTAGAAGAAAATCTGAAGAGGAATAGATTATTTTCACCTGGGGAAATCACAGAAGATTTCATATTAGAGACAGTATCTAAGCTTGACTTTGAATAGAAGGATTAAAATAGTGATAAGGGAGTGTGCCACTGGTATGGGAGATGTGCTGAATGAAGGCACTGGGACAGAAGAGTTCAGCACATGATTAGGCAACAGATAATGATTCAACTGGGCTGGAACTTGGGATGGGCTGGAGCCAACTCCAACCAGCTCGAGAGACCCAATTATTAAATTATCAGGGTGACCACTCACACTTCAGAAATCAGCAAACACTACAAATCATGCCTTGATTTGTATAGTTTTGTTGATTGTCTAGACTTAAGAAAGTGACAGAGAAAATGTTAATAAAGTAGATTAAACTTCAAAGTGTATCATGCATATTTCCCCCCCTGGAGAGCCAGTCATTAAAACATTTACTACCATACCTATGGTTGAAACATAGATTTTTTTTGGGGGGGGGGGAAGAGGAATAGGATAAAATAAGGCTTGTAAAGTAAGTTAGAGCAAGACTCTACAGATTCTTATATTTCTGAGTTTAAAAAAAATGAATTTCAACGGAAGGAAGGAAAGAAAGAAGGAGGGGCTGAGGGAAGAAAGGAACTGAAGGAAGAAGGAAAGGAAGAAAGAAAAGAAATACTTACTAGAAGTCTACTAGGTGCAAAGCATTTTACAAATATCTCATTTGATCTTCACAACAACCATAGGAGATGGGCACTATTATTATCCACATTTA
The DNA here is from genome assembly GCF_900497805.2 of Vombatus ursinus. Lineage (NCBI taxonomy): Eukaryota > Metazoa > Chordata > Mammalia > Diprotodontia > Vombatidae > Vombatus > Vombatus ursinus. The sequence goes on from NW_020941197.1 coordinate 24,858,457, forward strand.
CAGCTGAAGAAACTGAGACAGATGGACATCTCTAATGCCAAAGGTCATGACTAGGTGTTGACAAGGAAGAGCATAGCACATATTGGGGTATGTAAAGGGACACTTTATAATACAAGTTTTTTAGCTGCACAAATATTTAATGACAGAAAATCCTACTCTTTTATGATTGGCAATTATTTTGTGAGAGTGAAATGACATTACAGTGGATATTCAAAGTCTTCAGTGGACAAGAACACACAGAAGGTACATATGTACACTTAGAAGAAATAGTGAGACACAGTATACTACAGACTACCCAGACAGAATAAGAAAATAGACAAGGAGTCTAAGAAATAAATGGCAAGTCTGTCATGGAAGCCCACTATAGTATTAATAAGCAATTTCAATTATCTGGACATCTGCTAGAGGTTTCTCTCTGCCAAAAGCAGAGAGACTAATAAATTTTAGGTTTACATTTATGAAAATTTCATCCTTTAAAAGATGGAAGAGGCTTAGATTCTTAAAAATCTAGCCACTGCTCAGATTCTTATAATCTGGTCAATAGCTCACTAATGTTCAGACTTCTTAAGAGTCTGCCCAATATGATTGATGTTCTAATAAACCTTGTCTTTGGCTGAAAGAAGGTTTGGGTCGAATTCTTTCGGACAGGATCCTCATGTGGTGATTTTGGGGTTCCAGCACCCCTAAACCTCATCATTTTGGTGGCCCGTATGGGGAAACTGCCTAACCCCAAGTTCTTCTCCAGCCAAGACTGGAAGGTATATAAGCCTCCCCCCACTCCTTTCTTGCTCTGCAGTTGGGGCCGCTCTCCAAGCACCAAGGCTTGGAGGTGCTTTTTGGGCAGACAGTTACTAGGCTGTCTTGCATTCAGCCTGACACTCTCAGTCCACTGGGATGGTTCAAGGCCATGGACCTGCATAGACTTTATGAAGCATAGAGAAAAAGGACTGACGCCCTATACGAAAGTATATGCCCAATTCTGTCAGTTCTCTCTGTGCTAGAGAATTGGGGAAAACTGCAGTTGCTTTGTGGTTCCCTGAGGCTTACTTACTCCCTTCCCTCTATATCCCTGAATTCTCCTTCATGGAGGTTAGGGAATGTTAGAATAGCTAAAAATATCTTGGCAGATTCTGGAGGTTTTTGTGAGTGAACATTAAGGAGTTTTTGAAACTCCTCCGTACAACACTGGTCACTCCTTTCTCCCACTCCCTTCCCCTGAGTCAAGAACATATCTGTTAACCCCTCTCATAGGAGAAGAGAATTTTACCCTTTCCCCCTCACCTTTGATTTTACCCTCCCCCACCAGGGAAAGGAAGGAGGGGGGAAGGGAGGCAGTTACAGTGTGGGCCCCCCTGGCAATGGTCTTAGGCCCTAGGGCAACCTTTGCCTGGAAGCATTACCCAGGTTCAGCACATCCTGCTCAAGGGAAAGAAGCTAGCCTCAGAACTTGGGTAAGCATGCTCTTTTAAATTTGTAGTTTTAACTGTTAATGATGAGATGCTGATTCTCTGTGTAAAGTAATTTGGAAATGCATTTAACAAAACTGAAGTTACTTGAATGGTAATGGGTTTGTTTCAAGTTTCAAACTGGTGAACTTTTTGTATCAGTTATGTCAAGCTACTTTTCATAATTTGGTTACCGCTAAAATAATTTCACTATTGTTGATTATTGTTTTAATGTGTAAACTAGCGAAAAGGCTTGTTTGGGTTATGTATGGCTTGCTGAGAATTTGCAAGTGTATAGAAATCTCTAATGATTGGCTTTTTACACCAGGAGAAATTTAAGTTTGAGATGTAAATCCTGGAAAAGTTTTTCCTAAGCTGTGATTAGTGAAACTTGCTGTGTGAGTAAAAGCTCATAGGATTTTATTTTGAGTTGTCTGATGGATCATAATCCATCAATAATCAATAATGCTCCATCTGAGAGAAATGCCACAAGCTACTCAGAGAATGTGATACTGGTGGGAAGTCAGCATCAGGAAAAGCTGAAAGAACAATTTTAGCCTCAGTCTAAGATGGGATCCTCCTGGCTCAGTTTCCCCATTATGTTCCTTTGAAAAGGAATGTTACCCACCTAGCTATTCCTGAGTCTGGCTATGAGGTGGATTTGATACTGCACGGTTGGAAAACTGAATTATCTGAATCCAAACAGGGCTAAGGATGTTTTATCTTCTCAAAGTTGGGCCCTAAATCTAGTCCCTGCTTTATATCTGGGCCCTGCAGTCTTTTCTGTCAGATTGGTGTTTTCCAGACTACAGGCCATTCACCTATAGTTGGTAGCAAACAGTGGATTTGGGAGACAGCCAATGTCTCCCCATCGTTCTTTGGATGTAGCCTGTGCTTGGTTCCAGTCAACCTCCTCTTTGGGACCCCCTCAAGGCAGAGATAGCTCTATGCCCCTTGCCAGCAGGAAGCAGTTTCAGAAGCTGAGACCTTCGCCCCTTACACCAAAAGAATTTGGGTCCCATTTGTTTGAGGGGGGAATGATGAGGATGGGATCTAGACCCCCAAAAAGGAAAAACCCTGGACTTTCCCATGTGGCCAAATCTCTGGCAGTCCCCTGAGGCTATAATCCCATCAACTAGCCTTTCATTGTGGCTATACCCACTCTCCTTTCCCTATGGCCCCCAGCCATTTCCCACCCTTAAACCTAACTAGGTTCCATTCTCCCTTGGCCACATGGTCCAGGTCCCAGAAGTTCTGTTCACCCCAGCTTACTGGCTACTCCCACTCAGATCTTAAGACCCCTCCTCCAATCACCCCAAACTAATTGCCCATTCCTAGATCCCTCCCACAGTCTTTCTTTATATAAGGTCCATCTTGTCTCCATTAAGGTGCTTAGATTCTTAAAATCTAGCCACTGCTCAGATTCTTATAATCTGGCCAATAGCTCATTAATGTTCAGACTTCTTAAGAGTCTGCCCAATAAGATGGATGTTCTAACAAACCTTGCCTTCAGCTGAAAAAAATAGATGGAAGAAATGAATTGTTATTCTAGATCTGATTCTGATCATAAAGGAACCAACAGGTTGCTGAAGCAGACACTATGGGAAAACCCTGGAGGGAAGTGATCACTCCATCTTAGAATATGATACAGAAGAACAGAAAAGCCAGGAGTGCATGACAGATTGTAGGACAGCAACTTCACAGAATTCAAAGAAAGTAAAAGTAGGATGCCATTCCCAAAGTTCTATAGGGGAAGCCAGCTCAAGAAGAATATAAAGCACTCTAGAATAAAATTATAACGCTGCAAATAGTTACAATTTCAATGAGGAATAGAAGGGAGGAACATCTAAAGAGTGTAATGTGGATGAAAAGGGACCATCTACCAAATCAGATTTTCTAAAAAGATCTATAAAAGATAAAAGCAAAGGAATATAACAGAGAATGAACTCAATCCTATAAAGATAATTAGACAGACAGATGGACAGATAGAAATACAGAGTACTTATTAAATGCTTACTATGTGCCAGGCACTGTACTTAAGTTCTAGTATAAGCAGGTAACTCTTTGAACTTAAGCAATTTACTTTGGGGGGGGTTTGAGGTGAAGATAACCCAAAGAGGGGAGACAGAAAGTGAGGGTAAGGAATGGTGTGGTGCTGACCAGGAAGCGAGACTGAGGCCTACATCAGGACAAGATAAGGCAAAGCTCGCCAAATAAGAGCCCAGGGTGGTTCTAGGGTGCAAGTCCAAGGTTGTGGTGAGAAAGAGCTCAAGAAGATGGCTTGAGTAGCAAAGGCAAGGAGTGGAGATGGCTAGGAGGCAGAATGCCATTAATGCTAAAACCCCAAATGAGCTGAGTCTGGACAACATAAAGGATTCTATTAGGGAAAAGAGTAGGATTAATGAAGAGGATGGGACTTTGGCTTGGGATGGATAGACTGACAATAATATATAACGGAAAGTAGGAAGAACAATCTGGCTCTTTTTTATTTGTTTTCCCTGCTACAGTGAATGATATTTGTTCTGCAGAGAACAGATCAGAACTATTAAGGGAGAGGAAATCTAAGAGACATTAAGAGTATGGAGGTGCTCTCAAGGAGTTCCAATCTCCAGGCCTAGAAAACCACAATTGAGAATACTTACAGAAAAAGCAGATGTGATTGTTGGGTCACTCTCAGTAACTGCTGAAAAACTTAGGAGAATAGGAAAGATGCCACAGGACTAGAAGGTCATATGTTATCCTGCTTTTCAACAGATAAAAAAAGTACAGCCTAGAAATGATATATAGGTCAATACACTTGACTTTGATTCTTGGCAGAATTCTAAACTGTATAAAGGGATGGTTTGTAAACATCCAAAAAGAGAAGTGGTAAACATGAAGAACCAGCATGGCCTTATCAAAAACTAGCCAGACCTCATTTTCTTTTATTGAGAGGGTTGCTTATATACCAAAAGACTACTATATGTATAGTTCAAATGTTTAGATTTTTTTATTAGGTACATTTTTAAAAATCATATTCTATTCTTGCAGACAAACTCAAAATATGTGGGCTAGATGGTAGTGCAGTAAGTGGAAAACTGGTTGAATAACCAGTCAAATATCAAACTGGAATGAGACCTCCAATGGAGATTTGTCTTTGGTTCTACTGTTGGACTTGGAGTCAGGAAGACTTGAGTGCCAATGCAGCCTCAGACACTTAACTAGTTGTAGGACTCTGGACAAGTCAGTTAACCTCCTTCAGCTTCAGTTTACTCACCTGTAAAGCAGGGGTAATAATAACACCTACTTCCCAGGGTTGTTGTAAAAATAAAATGAGATAATATTTGTAAAGCACATTATAAATCTCAAAGTGCTATATAAATTCTAATTGTTATCATTATGACTTGGATGAAAAATAGATGCTATCCTTGACAAATCTATAGATTGCAAAGCTAGGAGAGAGAGCAAATATATTGGATAACAGAATTAGTACCCAAAAAGATCTTGGAAGAGTATAATTATGGGTTAAATCTAACAAGATCAAACTGCAGAGATAAATATAAGATGCTATACTTTGGTTCAAAAACTTAACATCAAAAGCACTAAATACAGAAGGCATGGCTAGACAACAGTTCAAAAAATATGGGGGATTAAGTGGACAAAGAGCTTAATATGAATCAACAATGTGACATAGCAGCCCAAAAGTTATCATGATCTTAGGCTGCACTGAGGGGCACAATAGTGCAGAGTGACGGGTCTGGAGTCTGGAAGACTCATTTTCCTGAGTTCAAATTATGGTCGCAGACACTTACTAGTTATGTGAGTCACTTCACCCTGTTTGCCTCAGTTTCCTCATCTGTAAAATGGGCTGAAGAAGGAAATGGCAAACTACTTCAGTAACTTTGCCAAGAAAATACCAAATAGGGTCATGGGGAATTGGACATGACTGGACAACAACAAAATGAAGCTACATTAACAGAAATATACTGTTCAGTACAAGGAAAGTGGTAGTTCTGCTGTGGTCTGTCCTGGTGCAACCATATCGAGAGTCCTGGAAATAGTGGGTTCCATATTTTAGAGAAGAAATTTAAGGAGAGCATGCACATGAGAGTGACCTGGATGGTGGAAGGTTTCAAGTTCATTCCATACAAGAATCAGCTAAAGAAACAAAGGATATTCATTCTGGAATACATGTATCCATGGCATTTAATTTTACTATGTTATTATTTAATACAACTAAACCATCTGTTTAAAATGATCTTGAGTTTGGGTCTGTAACAACAGCATGGGTCTGAAAGGTCTGAGGCCAATAGCTGAGGATAAAGCCACACGAGTGACATATAGTGATTAACACATGCTTATAGATATAACAAGTCAGAGACATATCAGCAAGGGGCAAAATGTCAGACGAACAGGAGCCACTTATCCCAGGTCCTTGATTATTGACAGGATCCAGTCATCACCCATTTTTATAAGAAGATAATGATCTGTAACAATACAGAGCTATGGTCTGTTGTGAGATTAGGTAAAATAATACCCTTCCCTTTGCCCTCCTGAATACTTCTGTCTTAACTTAGAATCAGGAGAATGGACTGCATAGCTACTACTGCTCAGCTGTCCCCTCCTTCTGTTTCTCTTCACCCAAGGACAGCAAATCCAGAGTAATACACGTGAAAATTAGCAAAACATTTTTTCTTTTCATCTTCATCCTTCCCTTTACTGCATTTACCCTCACCTTATGTTTTTCTTATCAATGTTCAGTGTTGAAAAGCTCCTTCAACTTCATGCCTGTGTTGATTCGTTCTGAGGCAGTAATGAATGCATCATGGAAAAAGGCATTGCTCTCGGAGGGAGAGAACCTGGGTTAAGTCCTTACCTTTGCCACCTATTAACTGTGTGACTTTGGGCGAGGCTTTTAACCTCTCTAGACCTCAATTTCCTCAATATCTAAAACAGAGATAATAATACCTGCCCTGACTACCCCCACCAGATTGTTGTGAGATTAAATGAGATGATAATGTATGTGGAAGCATTTTTTAACTGCAAAGTAATAAAAGACATATAAAGCATTATTATTATTTTATATAGCACCTAGCACAGGGTTATGGGCCTAATCTTACTGACATCCTGACACTCTGGCTTCAGGTCCACTTACACTTCCCAAAGTGTTCTCTTTCCTGATGGTGAGAACTGCAAGGGTTCAGAACTAAGCCACAGATATAGCATTTATCAGGGCTCTGTTGCCTCTGTCCTCAGATGCTGAAATCTCTCTGTAGGGAGGGCACCCAGATAAGAAGGCATTCGATCTCAAGAGAGATCCACAAAGCCTATACATCATGTCCCAATTTTTACTTTCCCCATGCTCTTATAAATCAAGCCCTCAGGCTACTTGGTATACTTAAGGTCCCGAGATCTCCATTTGTGCTCTGCCAGAAAACCACCACTGATCCACACCCAGGACCATCTACAAACACCTGCAGGGGCTCTATGTGTCCAAAACAGAATTCATTATCTTTCCCCAAAAGCTTTCTTTCTTCTGAATTTCCTTATTACTGTCAGGAACATCAGTCAGCCAGGCTTACAACCTCAGTGACATCCTTAAACACTCACGCCACATATCCAATGCATCGTTAAATCTTATCACTTCTACCTTCACCGTCCCTTTTATCTATGCCCCTTTCTCTCTATTCACATATCTATAATTCTATTTTAGGGCTTCATCACCTCTCTTTTGAATTATAGCAACAGCTTTCTAGTTGGTCACCTTGCCTCAAGCATCTCCCTACTGCATAGCTTCCTCCACTAAGATGACAACGTGATTATTCTCAAAGCACATCACTCAACTGATCAATGAGCTCAAATGGCTCCCCATAACCTTCAGAATCAAATATCAACTCCTCTTTTTATCATTCAAAGCTCTTCAAAATCTTTTCTACATTTCAAGTATTTTAACACTTTACTCCCCTCCACATTCTAGCCACACTGGCCTTCTTGCTCAACCAGGTACTCCAGATCTCATCTCGTGACTTTTCACACTCCCTGTTACCCATGCCTGAAATGCTCTACTCCATAACCTCTACCTCTTGGTTTTACTAGATTCCCTTAGGACTCAGCTCAAGTCCCATCTTCTATAAGAGGCCTTTCCCAGGCTTTCCAGCTGCTACTCCTTTCCCCTTTGGGACTACCTTCCATCTTGTGGGTGATAATGGTGGTAGTAGTGGTGGTGGTCAGTTGTTTTTCATGTCTGACTCTTTATTACCCCATTTGGGGTTTTATTGGCAAAGATACCAGAGTGGTTTGCTATTTCTTTCTCCAGCTCATTTTACAGAAGAGAAAACTGAGGCAAACAGGGTAAAGTGATTTGCCCAGGGTCCCACAGCTAATAAGTGCCTGAGGCCAGATTTGAACTTAGGAAGATGAGTCTTCCTAACTCTAGACCTAGTACTCGATCCACTGTACTACCTAAAGCCCCCTTCCATCTACTCTTCATATATAGTATATGTACCTTGTTACAGTATTTGCATGTTCTCTTCTCAAGTAGGATGTTTGCCCTTTGATGACAAGAAATTTTTTTCTTCTTTCTTTGTACACCCAGCACTTAGCCCAGCACCTGTCATGTAGTAAGCATCTAATAAATGCCTGACTCACATTATTTTAGCTTTGACACCACTGCAAGTCTTAAGTTACTCTCTCTTACATACTACTAATCACTCTAAAAACAACGTTAACTTTCCAATAACATTCCAATTCCTGTACTCTGTACTCCACACTCCCAAGAAGTATTTTCCTAATCATGCCTACTCCACCAATTACTGGCATCAGACAACTCCATTAAGGCTTGGATGGGGTAATAATGAACATCTCTGAGGGGTTGCAAACCTTCTTGACTTGAGTACACAGATTTCAGCTATTCAAACTGTATTAGATTCTATCTCTCAGGTTCCATCTGATACCTGGGTCTTTAATCAATACTACTGATGATGAAAGTAAGTGGTCAGACTATTGAGCTCCTAAGAAAATAGGAACTATAATCAAATGAGGTTATTATGTTTTATAATCTGTATAATGGATCCAAATGGAAAGCATATGGAAAACACTCTTAAACAAAGAACAATTTTCTAGAAGTTTTCTTTTTCTTCCTTCTTTCTTTCCTTCCTCCCTCTTTCCCTTCTTCTTTCCCTCCCGCTTTCTTTCCTTCCTTCTGTCCTTCCTTCTTTCCTTCCTTTTCTTCCTCCTTCCTTCCTTCCCTCCTTCCTTCTCTCTAATCAGACATCTATAACCCTAGTTCAGGAACTCATCACTTCTCTCTTAAACTATAGCAACAGCTTTTTGGTCTCCTTCCTTCTTTCCTTCTTTCTTTTTTTCTTCCTTCCTTCCTAACTGAACTGCTCCCCCAGTACTTGCTTTAGTCTTTTGGTACCTGGAATCCAGGAAAGAACTCCAACTTTACCCTGGCATGTGTGGTACAAATGCAGTAACACAACATGGTTCAGTAAGTTAACTTTAAGCACCTACTACTGTGCAATGCACCCTGTAGACTTTTGGTAAATACATGTTGACTGTCTAACTAGTGATATGATTAAGCCCAGAGCATCCTTCCACCAAAGTGAAATCAATTAATCCCAAACCCCCTTTTTTTTTTCTTTTGGGAAGTCTCACAGATGATTAGGGAGTAACTGGCCATGCAACAACAAAGCAAGACAAAAAAATCATTAAAAGGAATTAAAGAAAGAAGATAAAGACGAAGAGAAAATGAACACAGGAAAAACAATTAGCTGAAGTGTTATGCAAAAGTCTGTAATATTATCTAGACTGACAGCACAGCCATTGTTAGGGCTGCCAGAGAGCTGCGTGTTTGCTATATCACCCAAGGTCCTAAGAGAATAATAAACTAAGCAGATTAGACTTAGAATGATGCCTTCGTGCCACCACTACCTCCACACAACACGCACACTGTTCTGTGTTTCAGAACACATGCAGGCAGGTAAACCCAGAAAATGGGTATTCCATGTTGGCAGGAGGGGGACAGGCTGCCAACAAACAGGGCCTGTTTATTATTTAACAGTTGGTACTGCTAGAGGCCTGGCACTGCTATAGAGCAATCTCTGTTTCGGTGCAAGTAAGCCTGATTATGAGAGCGTGTGAGCCAAATCATGTTTACCATAGTCTGTAAGAACCTCAGTGCCCCCAACAGACATGGAAATTCTTACAATAGCTCCTGTCCAAATAGAAATTCATTCCTGAAAAGGAAGTAAAGGGCTCAATGTATATTCTCTCAGCCTTGCTAAACTATGAAGGTATCAAAATCTTGCCTTATCATCCATTCAATTTCCTCTCTGTGTGCATGCCCTGATCTTTTTCCCAACCCTGATGTCCCACCCCTTTTGGGACCCATCTTTGCTAAGGGATAGATCCTCCCAGTTTCCAGCCCTCTGCATTCAATCACTTCTCTTAGAGGCTTTTTTCTTAAAGACTCAAATGAGCCAAGTAACATTTGAATCGCCCCTCACCTACAGCTGACATTAAATGTTTACTCTTTGGCTAAAGAGCAAAGGGCTGTCTTGCCCAGAGGCAGATATCTTCTCCTTCTCCCGGACCAGGATGGAACCCTGAATCAAACCTCCTCCTTGCCAACATGGGCCACAGGTGGATGCTTTCCTACAAATTCAATCAGCATGATAATGGACTACTATCACAAAACTAGACCTTAATGACAAAGAGCTCAGCTTAGATGGTCACCCCATTAACTTCAATTTGATTACTCTGCCCCAGCAGGACACTTGCCTTCATAACCACAGATGGCAGCAGAACAATATGAAGTCCATGCAGAAACAAGTAATCTTGGCTGATTCATATAAGAATGTTAAATTTGATTGTAAAATATAAAAATTAATAATGCAAAATAATACAAAATTGAAACAGGAATATGCTTAGCTAAGAAAGGTACTAACTGAAATAATATGTAAAATAACCAGATTAGGGTACATTAGCCAATCAAGATATATATGCAATGCAGAGCCTTTCAGAAAGACAAGAAAAATATCAGTTTCACCATTGTCATTCATTCTCCTTGAAATTTAGCACATATCAACATTTTGAGGTGAAAGGAATTTGGTCTTTGGTACCATGAACAACCAAAATGTTTACAGTTCTTTACATTCCTGGGAAAAACCAGGCTCAACATAACTTTGGACAATATTTTGAGCCTGAATTTTGCCTTTGGCATGTGGACTCCTCTGTGACTAACAGCAAATCAGTGTACCTCTTGGCACTTCCATTTTCCTCTCCATGTTAGGATAAACACAAAAAGAATATGTCTTCCTTAGTGATGTTTTAGATAATGTTTCTTTATGGATAAAGAACTTTTGTAATATCCTAATTATTATGTGGAAGTGTCAAAACATTTCTTTTCCATATAACGTTTCAATTTTACATGGAACTTAAAGTACCTAATATATGTTGGATTAAAATTACATTTTTATTATGAGTAAAAAAACTTATTCTACTACAAATAAATATATATGTATATATAAATATACATATGTGCATTTTACATCATTGGATCAAACTCCCAAATCAATGATACCACAGAATGATTTAAGTATTTGAGTTTTTGTGTGTAAACATATGTAGAAATATATGTAAATGAAAGCAAACCACAACAATGGCAACCATGAAACACATAAATCATGAAAGAATTTCCTTACTAGGACCCAGCTTCATCAGCGGTTCTATTTAATCACTTCCCCATCACTCAAGACATAGAATCTAAGTAAAAAGAAAGCTTTGAACTCAATGAAATACAGCTCTGTTATAATAACAAAAGAAGTTAATTCTAAACTCCAGTACACCCTCATAGCATCTTACTCATAACAAAGTGCAAATGAAATATTCCAAAAGCCCAGTAGCAGAATGCTTACTCTGATCATATAGGTCATGAGAAGAGTATAATTAAACCCATCACCCAAATAGTTATGATCCTTGGAACTCAAAGTCAGCAGGTTAAATTGTATTTCTAGTGATGTATGAGGTTAGAGAACATAGAAGTAATATTTGTCACTTGTCAGTACCATCTTATAACTAAGAGATATAGTGGAAAGATCTCCGGCTTTGGAATCAACAGACATTGGTTTAAATCCCACCTCTGACATTGATTACCTGTACAAAAATTGGGAAAGTCACTAGATCTCCCTGGATCTTGTTTTCCTCTTCTGTAAAATGGAGTCAGACTATATAGCCTTTGGTGATTCATCTATCTATATGTTTATGATCCTAAGATCCTGTAATGATGTTCACTACTTTTTAGCCTCCATTTCAATTATTTGTTAAATGCTATACTGATGCTTTTGTTTTGAATTCACATTTACTTCTGAATATATCCCTTTCCCCTCTCCTACCCATCCAGGTCTTCCTTCTACAGATTTATTTTTAAAGAGAGAAAACAAACAATTCAACAAAACTAACCAACATATCAACTATCTATGACAGCTTTATGCAATATTCCACACTCTTAGTTCTCCAATAGCACAATGAAGAGGATATTCATTCATTTTTTTCACCTTTTCTCTAGGGTCAAGTTTGGTCATTATAACTATTCAGCATTCAGTTTGCTTCAATTTAACAAGGAAATATACATATATACATATATGTAAATATGTGTGCATATTGGTATATATACACTTACATGTATGTGTGTATATATACATATATGTACACATATACATAGAGGGAGAGAGAGTCCCTAGTATTCATTAGGATAGCATAATCAGTTAATCAGCAAATATTTATCAAGCACCTACCATGTACCAGGCACTGTACCAGGTACTAGGGATACAAGTACAAAGAATGAAACAATCCTTATGTTCAAGAAGTTTACATTCTAATTGAAGATACAACAAATACATATAAAAGTACATACAGAAGGAAAATAAAGAGAATAAATGCAAATCAATACACAGAAGTTAAATACAGGCTAATTTGGGGAGGTAGGACACTAACATTTGGAAGGATCAAGAAAACCTTCATGTAAAAAGTGGTGCTTGAGCTGTGTCTTGAAGGAAGAAAAGAATTCTGAAGTGAGGTGAGAACAGAGTCCATTGTAGAATTGAGGGACTGTCAGTGCCAAAAGCTCTAGGAGAGAAGTTAGTGGAATGGAGGAAGAACAGAGAAAAGGTCATTGTAGCTGGATGGCAGAATGTAAGAGGGAAGTAATTGGTTGGGATCATATTATATGGGGCTTTAAAAGTCAAACAGAAGCGCTTACATTTAACTGTAAAGGCAAAAGTAATGGGAATTGATTGAATAGGGGAATGACATGGTCAGATCTATGACTAAAGAAAATCACTCTGGCATTAGTGAAGAGTATGGGATGAAATGGGCATAGACCAGAAGCAGGGAAACCAATTAAGAAGACATTGCAAAGATCTATGTAAGATATAATGAAAGCAGCTGAGGCAGTGGCCCTACGAGCAGAAAGAAGGGTTCATATGTGAAAGATACTATGGAAGGACCACCAAAATTTGCCAACTGATTATATGTGAGATGACAGAGAATGAGAAGATGAAGATAAGATTGAAATTAAGAATCTAAAAAGTTGGAAGAATGCTGATGACTTTGACAGTAAGAGGAAAGTTTGAAAAAGAGGCAGACTTTCAGGGGAAAAGTCGTGAATTCTTTTTGAGACATGTTGAGTTTGAGATGCCTCTAGGACAATAGGAAACCTGTGATTAGGAATTGCATCTCAGAGGCTGTATCTATAGATCTATAAGTAATCTATATTGACATGATAATTAAACATCACTAAGGGGAAAAGTGTAAAAAAAAAAAAAAAGAGAACCCTGGAACACCCATTTAGGGAGCATGATATGGATGATAAGCCAGCCAGGCACTATGAAGGAATAGTTAGACAGAACTGAAGAGAATCAGAAAGAGCAGTGTATGCAAAGTACATGCAAAAAAAAATGCAAACAGAGAATATCGAGCTTGAGAGGGTGGACAGTAGTGCCTTCAGAGTAGATAGGTCAAGGAAAATGAGGACTGAGAAAGATCTTCAGAGCTGGTAATTAAGAGATTAAAGAATCATCTTCATAGTGAAACAGTTGTGGCATAAGTTACATTAATTCTCAAGATCGGGAGAACTTTTCCTATATCAAGGATATATTATCAGTTAAGGAAAGAGTTTAGAAGATGTCTCTCATATGGCATATGTATACTTTTCTAGATAGGAGCTAGCATCTATTGTTGTATGTGTACAGCAATCTATTCTGAAATACCCACTTATCCAAAGTTATTAGAAGATGATCTGGATAACTGAATGATCTAGTTACTATAACTACTACATGGACCATTGATTTTCAATGAATTAAAATAAAATATAATACATTTTACATTAAAATTATATAAATTTACTTTGGTGATTGAGGAAATCCTTCAGTATTCTCAGGTGTCTCAGGGTTATTATTATTGACACCAATTGCCATTGTACATTGCTGCAGACACAGAAGGGGCAGGATGTTGGATTACACATACCTCAGCAGTTTTTGCTTCTATTTTAAATAAATCCCTCACATCACTTTTCTTGTCATGTGCCTGCGAGAATAAGGAACTTACAATAGTTATTACTTGATTGTTTGGTTGTCTGCATTCTGGATAAATGGGAATTTGAAAATTACTTCTGAAATTTTACAAATAAAACTTATAACAAAAGATGAGAAATATGGTTTTAGATAGTGAAAATACTGGAGTATTTTCTGACCTCTCCTAACAAACCTTGCCCAATGAACTCTAGATCTCCTTTCATTCCTAATTCCTATCTCTTAATTCTGATAATTCTTACTAAAGATTGAGCTGATAACAGCTTTCTCAGATGAACTTGAGAACTAAAATGGCTCCAAGATGAAAAGAAATCAAGTTATAATGGTGAAGTAGTAAAGTAATAAAGACTATTCATTTGTTTTTCAGTTGTTGTTGTTGATTATGTGGTGGGGATTGTCTAACACCCAAGCACATGACAATAGGTATATGAGATTTGTTAGTTTTTTAGTTTTAATAACAATAATGTTAGAGAACTTAATTCTCTAAGGCTGCATGTTGCAGAAAAGGTAGCTATCTGTATTGGTAAAGGAAGCTGTCTGAGTGTGTGGATATGTGGGTATGTTTGAGAGAAACAGACATACAGACAGAGGCAGATAGAGAGAGAGAGAGAGAGACAGAGACAGAGAGACATAGAGACAGAGAGAAACAGGGAAAGAGAGAGAGAGAAAGCTCATTTCTTTAGTACCACCAGTAGGTGATCCACACAAGGATCTCTATAACTAAAGCTTATTCAAAGTCAAAACTTACAATTTTAAATAATTTTAATGGAATTTGTAATATATCATGCAATTCTGTGACTTCTTTAGTAGAAACTATAAAACAAAGACAATGGGGCAGAGCTGAAAAAATGAGAAACTAGGAGCCAGGAGACCTGGTGCAACATTATGGCTCCTTCCTGGTCATGTGACTCTGGACAGTTCACGACCACCTGTGCTAGACTCTGTTTCCTCATTTGTAAAACGAATCAGTTGCACTAAATGACTTTTAAGGTCCCTTCCATCACTACAGCTATATGGATCTACCTCACAGGGTTATTGTGAACAAAGCATTTTTTAATCCTTAAAATATCCAAATACATGATTATTGTAATTTACCCCTCAGAGGCATCATTATAGACATCACTTATTACAGTACCTTCCAGCTCTACATTTACAATCCTGTGATGACATAAGGGGCTAGGCATGTACACAGGGCCATTTGTCCCTACAATGAATGGTTTCATAGTACTTTGTTTTTTGAGTTCTAATTCTTATGTATTTTAATACTTCTTTTTTGAAAATCCTCACTCATGTCAAATCCTCAGCTCTTCTTTTTGATGTCATTAGTGTGCCTACCTCTAAAACACATTATAGTTTGATGGTCTGGATCTACTGTGAGTCAGGGAACTAGATGCCAAGTACATTAGAAGTGAGGTCTAAAATAAGAGTAAAAAGACTCTGAATGAAGAGCTAAAGGGCACAAACACTTTAAGATCAATAGTGTCTGTTCTCCTTTTGTCCAGTTTCTCAGCTGGGTTCAGGAAAGCTTATTGAATAGGAAATCTCTAGAAAAAAAATGAGAGATCTATCTACCAAGATAGTCCTTTTCATATTCAACAATACGCCCACTCTTTTTCAAGTATGTCCTCAAAAATCTCCTTTTTGAGGGCAGCTAGATGGCGCAGTGGATACAGCACCAGCCCGGAAGTCAGGAGGACCTGAGTTCAAATGTGGCCTCAGACCAAACATCTGACACTTACTAGCTGTGTGACCTTGGGCAAGTCACTTAACTCCAATTGCCAAAAACAAAACAAAGCAAAAAAAATAACCCTCCTTTTTGATACCCTTCAATGAATTAATATGTCTAGAAGCTTCCTTTCTTCTACCTCAATTTTGTCATACTTTTCCTTCAGTTTAAATGCTAAGACCCCAAATTCATTTTTAAGGTATGGTTGGAAGCATATCGATGTTAAGTGATAATGTATGAGGGTTTTACAAGTTCAAATCAAGCAGAAATTATCCATGGCTGCCTACGACTCTTTATAGTTGGTCAGAGATTATCTTCAGATGACATGTAGTTAGCATTTCATGTTTTTGCAAAGGATTCATAATCATTTGACACCCCCCTGAAACATGGTATAGATTATCATTGTTATCCATAGTTCACAGAGGAGAAAATAGTGGCTGGATCTCACAGTGCCTGCTCTAAAGAAAGCCAAGATTGGAACTTAAAGTCCCTCATCCTCTATTCTATTGAGAAGACTACTATAAGCATCATGAGGAGAGAACACATTAGGTCTGGGCACAATTCAGGGGACTACAGGAATCACTAGGTATCCATCCTATTCTTTGGATGGTCCCAATTAACCATGAACGACAGAAGCACACTGGTATTACCCTGACTTGCCCATATCATCCTGAAGCAGCAGGATGAAGCACAACACAATGGTAATGAAGAACTGCGAGGAGCTCTATTATAATCATGGTTGTTGGGAGTTCCTTTCCTTCTGTGTAAGTTCTTCCTTCTGTTGGTCCAATGAGATTCCCAGAAGGTATGTCTTATATGGGGGCCTGTTCTTTGTGGGATGATTGCAGAATTTCCACTTGTCTTTCTGTAGCTTTAGGTCACTTGGAGATTTGGGTGCAGTAGTTACTGGAGAAAGCTGATAATGACAAGAGGAATGTCCACAGACTGGCACCTGCTCCTTGTCTCCTACCAATGTCTCCTCTTTAGAAAAACAATGTTAAAGCTGAAAGGAGAATCCATACTGTGTATGACCATTTCAAAGGTCTTGGCCTCTTATGCTTACACAACTAGATATCCAGTCTGATGTAGGAGGAAAAAAATTATAATGGTTCACAATTATGTAGTACTTTGTGGTTTTGATGGCACTTTCCTCATAAAAACCCTGTAAGGTAGGACATATGAGGTATGGTACTTACCTATTTTATAATATGCCCATTTTATAAATGAAGAAACCGACAATCAGAGAAGTTAAATAGCTTGCCTCTTTGCAAAGATGCTCTTAGAGTTGGGATTTGAACCCAGGTATGTTGCCTACAAGTTCACCGTTCTTCCCATTCATCAACATGACACAGAGCCTACCAATTCAGCTCTAAGAAGAAAAGTCTGGCTGACGTAACAAAGTGGCTCTCTTTAGTTTAAAAACACACAAGGCAACAACAAACATAAAGGTTTCCTGATCCAGGCTCAGAGAAATGGAACTGAGGGGAAGGGAATCAGTGGGACTCAGGCAGGGTAGTAGTGAGAGAGAGTTAAGACAAAACTGGTGCTGGTCGATGCAATCCACCACTGCATGGAGACTCAATTGAAGAGGGAGGCTGCCATCTTCCTCATTGGAGGCTTTCCTCAGCACCCTGTAGGAGACAAAGATCTCCCACTGCTGCTTCTTCATTTGAGGAACAGCAGGAGAAGGCAGGAAACCCTTTGCCAAATGAACCCCTTCCTGACAGCTGCAGGGAAATGTGTTTATGCCACAGGGTCCCTTAGAAAATTGTGCCTAAATGACTGACGTTCAGTCAGCCAACAAAGAAAAAGCTCCCAGTGGAAAAATATATTGGGATGGAGGGAGAAGTATATAAAACACCAAACTCCATGTTCTTTTCCACTAGTCCTTTCCTCTGTAATAACTATTATAACTAACCTTTTTTCATATGGCTTTAAGGTCTGCAAGTCACTTAACTAATATCACTAATGTTACCTTCACAACAACCCTGAGAGTTGAGTGCTATTGCTAACCCCATTTTACAAATGAGGAAGCTGAAGGAGGTGACAGTTAAGTGACTTGGCCAGGGTCATACACTTAGTAAGTATCTGAGACTAGATTTGAACTCAGGTCTTCCTGACCTCAGGTCCAATCTTCTATCCACCACGCACCTAGCTGACTCTTCAAGTCATTTTGGTCCTCTATATGATCTAATACAAGGAGCACTGGAATGTGAGTCAGAAGACTTGGAGTTGAGTCCTGGTTGCTTCACTAACTAGCTGTATAACTTTGAACAAATCTCCACCTTTCTGGGTCCATTTCCTCCTGAATAAAATGAGGTGGTTGGACCAGATGGTCCTGAATAGCTCTCAAATGCTAAATCAGGTAAGAGGGCATTTGTGATTACATCCTTTAAAAGAAGAGAGTTCAGAAACCACAAAATGTCTGTGCTGGCATTACACAGATGTTCCCCAAGATGGAAATACCCCCTCTGAAAAAGAAGCAGCTGATGCCAATGAGGATAAGTAGGAGTATGTCGCTCAGGGATGGAGAGCTCTGCTCAAGATGATATTCTTGGGCTGTATGTAGGGGTACTGGGAAGTTTCTGGATTCTGTACTGGGGTAATGATAATCCACCATGTGGTGTGTTATCTGATGATGTATTTATCAAAAAAAAAAACTAATAAAAAGAAAATTAAAAAAGATACAATAATTGTTACTGCACTACACCCTAATGAATTATTGTGTTCAAGGTTCCTACAAAAAAAGTAATATTATACTCGGCTTATGTTTTAATTGATTTATTAATATTTTATCACAAGAATGTAATTTAAGCTCCTCATGATTTAGATCTCATAAACCTTTAGCATTTTGCAAATTCAAATTCCAATTTAAAGCCAGGGCGAGCAATTAACTTTTCTATCATCTTGTCAGGGGAGAAGGTTCGTGTTTAATTTGAGACAAAGTGACAGAAATATATATATACACTGTATGTATTACTCCAATTTAATTTATGAGTCAGCACCATCCACCTTCAAAATGTAGATTTAATAGAAGGGGAGGGGGAAAAGGCCTGGCTGTCATGGCAGAGCTGTGATATCTGTCCTGAATTTCCTATGAAAAAACGTTCCTGGTTTATTGAGATACCCGGATAGATTGATTGCAGGTCTATTTTCAATTCTTTTGTTTTAATTTCCATTCACTTATCACTTTCTCATATAGGGCATATTCTCTCGAATGTCACCAAGTCTCTCCCTGCCAGTGTTAAGGAGGGCTGACACTCCAGAAGCTCAGCTCAACTATAGAAAAATAAGACATTCTCAGAAAACACAGCTTAGAGCTTGTTCTTTTTTTTTTCCCCAATCATCTCCACATCCCAACCATTTAGGTGAGTCCTATTACAAGATAATGACAATAATTCTCTAATTTAAACCTAAATAACATACATGATAAACAAGTTTGAACCATTTCATTTCTCAGTGACCCTATGACTGGACATTTCATGTTTATTGCAGAATAAGGAGACATGAGTGCAAATTACAAAAGAAATATGGGGAAAAAAAACATTCCTTTACCATGAAGGCTATTTATCACAAACTGGAAATAGGTTACTGAGGGAGGTTATGGAATCCCTTCGAAAGCTACAGTCCCATAATTCACCAAAGCAGCACAATGCTCTATGCTAATGAGATGAGTAACATGACATCTCCTCCCTGGTTCAATCAAAGTGAAGCAATTTACATCTCAAACCATTTCTCTCATCAGTGGGACATATAAAGTATAGAA
Source organism: Vombatus ursinus (assembly GCF_900497805.2). Taxonomy (NCBI): domain Eukaryota; kingdom Metazoa; phylum Chordata; class Mammalia; order Diprotodontia; family Vombatidae; genus Vombatus; species Vombatus ursinus. The sequence goes on from NW_020941197.1 coordinate 24,877,966, forward strand.
CAGAGAGAGGCACAGTAAAAATGCATGTTTATGCAGCACCAGCCAAATCACCACTCTCTTTTTTCTTTTCATCCCTTTCTTCCCTGCCCCTCTCCCCCTTCTGCTCTAGGGTGGCCATCATGATCAAGGTTCACAAAAACCCAAAGTGAAAAAAAAGGCAGTACTGATGTCTTTGACCTCTTCTCCATACTGACTACCATTCTCCACCACTTTCTTCGGTCTTGGTAGAACTGGTAGACACAGAACTGGGGTGCTGAGCCAACTCCTTTGTTCCTTTTTGAAAAAGAATCAGTTTCTCTTTATTGGTCAGAAGGAGGGATGGAAAGACAGGGTTACTGGGGAAAATACATAGTAGGTAACAAAATAATTCTTTTTTAATTCAGACATTTTTTTTCTAGGGATATGATATGTTGTTCAACAGATGATGCCCAATTACCAGAAACAAATGCTATTTTGGGTTAGTGTGAGGTCTTCATTTAAAAAAATGTAGTTTAATACTAATCTATAATTAATAGCTACAGCTTAATCATCCTGGCCAATTTGCACTTGTGCACAATGCTGAAAATGGCAAACAATGCATTCATTGCACCTCCTGAAAGACACAATCATGTTCCTGAAAAACGGTTGCAGGGAAGGGGGGTGGGGGGATTCTACTAGTCATGGCTCTTAAGCAGAGTACTGGATTATAGCAGAGGGGCTTAAATATGAGGTAAAAATGGTAATCGTATTCATCAAGTACACAAAGAAGTAAAAACAAGAAGCTGGAGATAATTCCTTTTACTGGACTCACTAAAATAACAATAACAGCTTGATGAAGAGAACATGATTGTCAAAAGCTTGTCCATTTTACATTTTCTTTTTACATTGTACAGTAAAAGGGAGCACCTGCAGCTTCTACATGTTGTGGGGTTTTTTGATATTAAACTAAATCATGGGGTACATTTGTTGTAGGAGCTCCTACACTCAATCTGAAGCACAAATTCCCTTCTATAAACTTAACCTGGAGTCCAACTGCAAGCGATCCCTGATGACCACTGCAACGGACAAGGGTCTAGGAAATCTACCCCATCTCTATGTTTGCTTCACACTCGGATTCTCATATGAATTTTCACTCAAACTCATCAGATCTTTATCCTTCGGAAAGTAAGGTAAAACAGGCTTCACTGTCATGCATATTTTTAGATAAATTATAGCAAAATGTCTTGCAATTTCTTATTCTATGGTGTCCACATTGTTGACAGACACCAGTCCACATCAGCATTGCTGCTGAGATGTCCCCATACTTGTCTGAAAGACACTATTAACTCCATATCATGCACATTTGAAGTGCATAAGAAAACTATAAACTTAATTAATTACATTGGAGGACTGGTGTGATCTCACATGAAATTTGAGCTACTGTTACTAAAAACAGAGATTACATTTACTTAATGCTTCTTACAGTAAACCAGGCAATTTTAAACTTTCAAGGTTGTGTAATGAGACAAAACAATGCTTTAAAAAATAGAAATTGCCTGAAGAATTCATCAGCACAAGTGTTTCATGTGTCAAGAGAAGTACTTTTAATTTGGGGGGGGGTCAGAATCATGAGCTTAAAATAATTTAGATTGTTTTTGTACTGAATGCATACACGTAAGTTACTTGAGGTGAAGCTTTGGGTTGGAGGGCTCTCAGTTTACTTTTTACAGGGTCGTAGCTATCAGTTGGCTTGCAAATTATATTCAAATATTCTTAAAATATCTTTAGTATTCTGCATAGTATATTCTGCAAGAGTGCACTGCGTAAAAAACACATAATCACAGAATTTCAGAATCAGAAGGGATCTCAGAGGCCATCTAGTACAACTGATACCTGAAATGAAATCTTCTCTCAATATTCCTTGGAAATAATCTTACAGTGATTTTTCTTAAAGACCTTGATTGAGGTAGAACCAAGCTACCCTGGATAGCATTAACTGGTAAAAGACTCTTCACATCAAATCCAAATCCGCCATTCTGCATGGTCTACCCATCCTATTACTTGCTCTGACCTCTGGGCCAAGCATAATAACTCCACTCTCTCTTCCACATGATAGCATCTCACACAATTGAAGACATATAATGTCACTCCCTCTCCAAGTTCTCTCCACTCCAAGTCAAATTTCTGCATTCCCTCAAGGGAACCATTTAGCCTATTGTCGCCAGTCTCTCCTATCATTCTGATTGCCTTCCTCTGAAAACACACTGTAAGACTTGTATGGTTAAATGAAACTACTATTTCTCTCATAACCTGTATGAATAAAGTCAAGGTGTTAGACACAGTCAATTAAACAGCAAACTATCCCACATAAGATCATTTTCATCATTCTGTTTTGCTCCAACTTTAAATAGGCTAATATTTAGATACTCTTCTAGAGGTGAAACATGAAAACAAGCTTCTTTCCATCGGAATCATGGAAGACTAAGGGTTTGGGGCTGATGGTACATTCATCTTATTTTGTAACTTTCACTCTTATGCCCTTTCAAAAAAGCGTTTCTGAAACATAGTGACAATAATAACTCATTTATCAGAGTAGGTTTATAAAATGCTTTCTTCACTAATTATTTCATCACCTTCTCCCAGATCTTAGTTTCTTCACATATGAAATTAAGATTAAATTGGATTGGATTGGATGATCTGATTCTAAATCCTATGATCAAATAAGATGGATAGTGTATCATTATATTCATTTTATAAGTAAGGAAACTGAAGTGCAGCAAAGTTAAGTGAAATGCCCATGGTCATGTAACTAGTGAGTTTCCATATTTCAAATTTTACTGAGGACAGTATCTGATATGATGTCATTTGTAATAAGAACATTTAGATTAAACAAATTTTTTACTACTATTGAAAGTAAGGAAATGTTATGAAGTCAGAGGGCTGGAAGTGGTGGGGGGGGAGGAAGAATTTCCTTAAGTTATATAGCCTTACGCACTGACCTCAGACAACTTTTACTCAAAAAATTCCAGACTAGCATTTATTCAAATATTAAATACATTTCAAGGGTTTCTAAATTCTGAAAGCCTTGTTCATTTTCTTTGCAACCCCTGCTATCATCATGGGCTGTATAACAACTGGTCATCTACTAGAGAATGTATGAGGTAATCACTGTTGATAATCAGGATTCCAGGACAGTGAAAGTAGACTAGATCACCAAATAACAGCTTGTTGGGGAAAAAAAATAGAACTATGAGGCATTTATTATTTGCCATTTCAGCCAGGCTGTTTAATAGATTCAGTTAACCATGGAGCTGACAAAAAAAAAAGTCCTTCCCCTTGGAATGGAGAGTGTGCTGTTACTTTTATTGCTCCAAGGCAAACAAAAGCAGAGGAAGAGAGGCAAAGGAAACAGATATCAGAAGAGCCTTGGATGCCATTCTACTGGCACTGCCACCTGTCACTTACGTAAGAAGATGCAATCACTCATCTGTCCAGACTGGTGAATCATAAGGTCTCAGAAGCCATTTACTTACTACAAGAAAGTGACTCCCTAGCTGCTTAAAAAAATAGACCTTATATGATAGCGTATGACCTTTGTTGGTTCTTCATCTATTTACTTAAGAAGGTTTTCTTCTACTATCACATATCACCTTTTGAAAAGGTGGAGAAAACAAATGTCTGGAGCAATAATTTGATGGCAATAATATTAATAATACAGTTTTCTCTTAGTACCTCTCTGCCAGAGATTTCTAAGCACCTTGAAAGCATCAACTTACTAAATTTGGCTCCATTCACTATGAATTAGAATCATTTTTTAAAATCATATTTTCATTTTCTGGTGGGAAAACACAGAAAGGCCCATGACTTGCCAAGGCCACATAACAAGGCTATGGCAAAGCTGGGAAGAGAACCAAGGACTCCTGACTCAACCAAAATATTTTCTCCTATTTTAAAAACACAAGTAGCAAAGCCCCTCTCTTTCAGAAATTAATGTCTAACAAAACAATATTAAGGGAAACTAAGAAAAGGCCTGAAATGACAACTTTTTCTTCATCACTATTACTATTTGGGGTTTTTTGGTTTGGTTCACAGTTGACTGTTTCGTTTTGTTTTGTTTTTTATTAGAAAATGGCTTCATGTCTTAGAGGTAAGCCTTAATGTATTTTTTGACTAAAAGCAATAGGTCCACCTAGAATCATGAATTTGTGTTTTCCTGCATAGATCACCAACCATCTTTATAGCCCTTCATAAAATGTTGAATATGTATCATATAAAGTCTCTCAAGACATATGTGGCCCAAAATGTGAATCACTAAGGAGAATCAATGAATTGACTGATCAATAAAAATACTAATTAAGACCATACTATGTGCCAAACAATATCAGGATATAAACAGAAAATGTAAGATGGTCCCTGATTTCAAGGACCTTACACTCTACTTTGGGGCAACAATACAAAAAGAAAAGGAAACCTGAAAATCAAGGAAGGACACAACATTTAAAAGCTTTTATAAAAATTGTGGCTCAATGATTTTATGTAAAATGGGGTGAGGAAAGACAAAAAGCATTTAGAAGAATCCAATATTTAACTCATTCTGTGATTTCATAAATGTATTGTCCATCATCTGGGTTCAAGTCAGAGTGATATTGGACTGTGTGATTTTTATTGATGTTCCCCCAGAGATCCATTACAGAGGCTTTGTCCAACATTTTGGATCAGTTCCTTTGGGTTTTTAAATTTTGTGTAACACTCAGGGTGTCCAACTACTATTATGATCCTTTCCTTTCTCTATGTGAATTTTCCACCCCTTTTCCAATTATACATCTCATTGATGACATCAATTATATGCCTTTTAGTCTAGATCACTATTAGAAATATGTTGTAGCCTATTTATGTCCATTCTTCATCTTTCTATTACTGTGAAGTCACTCAAAACTTAGATTCCCTGGACATTATGGTGTTCTAAAATTTGCAACCACAGAACATTACCAAGAGAACACTGATTTTCTAAAAATACAGTTTTCTACATGGTAGCAGTTTGGAATAAATTACGGCACTGTGAAATTTCCCAAATATAATCCAGCTTGCTTTCTTCCTTCTATTCAATCCTAAACCTAACTCATTGTTTACTTGCAATACCTATCTACTACATATATACTATGGTATTAACTCAATGGACTGGCCATCTAATACCAAGTCCAAATTTGGAAGAGTATTGTTAGTCTGTTTACTTTTTCCCTGTAAAGACCATTGGGCCACTCTTATTGGGCTAGTCATAGATCTTGCTGAGGAGGTCCTATAATGTTATGGGGTTTGAGGCAATTGGTATAATATTGGTACAATCATCTGCCCTTCAACTCCACCAAATTCCCTTTTATTATCTTGTATATATATTTTTGTATATATGTATGTATATGTATAAAACCACCTCAGCAAAGCCACATTTATATATATATATATATAATATATGTATATACCAAGACACATACCAAGTATGTACATATATACATGTGTAAACAATTTGTGTGTGTGTATATAAAATATACATATATTGCATATATATATACACACACACAGACATTATAGGACCTCCTCACATAATTATATTATGTATACATATGTGTGTGTATGTATGTGTGTGTGTGTGTGTGTGTGTGTGTGTGTGTGTGTGTATGTACATGAGGTCTCTGATGGAAAGAAAATTCCTTAAGTGCAGAGACTTTCACTTTTACCTTTGTTTCCCCAGAACCTAGCACAGTGCCTGGCACATAGTAGGTGCTTAATATCTGTTGATTGATGAAATATCATCTAGAAACAAGAACATCTGGAGGACCTCACTATCTCTAAGAAACTCTTCCCTCTATTTGGACTCTGTGTAAGACTTTCTCCATGCCAGTGAAGAAGCCGCTCCAATGGCCAACATATATCTCCCTGTTTTGGGCCTCACCTGGCTTTTCTAATTAGAAGATAATTAAACAGAGTTCTCTTACTGACTGCTTTTTTTTGATTCTGAATATATGGATAGGAGACTCCTTGTTAGAAGAGCACCTCTGAGGCTGTGATTTGTTCTCTTAAGTAAAATCATTTTACATAATCAACAAATATTAAGCATACATATCATCTTTTGTCCTCTTTTCTGCTTCCCTGTTGCCATTACCACTAGAAGTGGAAGAGAGACAGACATTTAGAAGGAAATGATTTTTTTGTTTTAATTTTCTGATGTCATACTAATCCAGATATGAAACAACAGAAATCTATTATAATAGTGTTGATGTGGGATTAGATACCCTCCAAGGTCCCTTCCGACTCTATATCTATTATAAATAAGGGTAACCAACCTTTTATAGGCTTTCATTGTCATTATGAGAAAGATACAGGATATAAGAATTTGACTAATGAATGACTCATATAAATGAACAGCCACTGCCATCCCCTGCCCAGTGATTCGAACCCTTTCCTCCTAACCTGGAACTACTTTAATTCAACTACAATATTTACTTCTGATACTTTTCTATGCCATACAAAATTTGGTGAAGATTTGACAATTGTAAAGTTAATTTAATCCATGTAAACAGAAAAGCCAGTTAGTTAATTTAGGCCTCCAACTGGGTTCTGGAGGATCCAAGCTAACTGGTTCAGCTGTTGACACTGATCAAATTAAATCAGTAATTGCCAAACCTCAACCTCACTTTGCACTTTGTGGATTCACCCTGGGCTTCACTTGGGGCCAAACCATCATGTTCTGGCTGTCCTAATGAAGTCGCATTTTCCTGCATAGATCATCAAATTTCATTACTGCCTTTCATAAAAAGCTGAATGTTTGTCATATAAAGTCTCAAAAACATATGTGTCTCAAAAATGTGGCTCTGCTGAGGTCAATGAATGAATGAATGAAAAAGCATTTATTAAGGCTTTATTACATGCCAAGCACTACTATATGTCAAACATTATGCTAAGCTCTAAGGATACAAATAGGAAAAAAACTATTCTGAAGAAGCTCAAACTCAAAATATGAGACCCTGAAACCAAGTTAAAATCCTCTTTTAAAAATTCAAAAGTAAAGCCAGTACATTGAAGGAATAAATCTGACATAAATGTCATATGGACATTTTGGTGAGGGGAAGAGGAGGGTGGAAGGGAATCTAGGAGTAGTACTGTGGAGGATGAGGTAGAAGAAGAAAACTGAAAATCTTCTATTTGCTTTTCTTTTGCCTGAAAAACCAAGATATCCGTGGCAGATATGCTTCCACCTGCTGGCTCTATACATTCCTAAAACTGAAATATGCCTGCAGGTGCTAATAAAGACCTACGACATATGGACACAGGAATTCTTTCATGCTTGCTCTTAGAGGTCAAAGTAAGGATACTGTCATTGTTGTTCTAAGTTCTTGTTTAAGGTTGGCTAATAAGGACAGAGAACCTCAAAGACTGATGATTTATCTTCAGCCACTATAGTTAGTATACTATATAGTGTATATCATATATATAATATATATATATGATATATATAATAATAGGAAGCTCTACCTCAGCCTTTCAAAATGAAGTCTCTCAAAGGTACTACTAAAGCTAAATACGGCTCTTTAGGGAAGTGACCTTTGAACTTAACTCCCTATGATCCAATCAGGTTGGCAAATTATTCAAAAGCAACTTCAGGTTCTTTGGTCATGACATTTATAGCCCTCCAAAGAACTTGGTCCAAATGCATTCACTTCTATATCCGGACTGATATGAACAGAATTTGAAAATATAACAATAATGGCAGGCTATTTCTAGATGTTGAGAAGGCCAGTGGACCCTCACTGGCAGGAGTACTTATTCCCATCAAAAGCATTAAGAAAATATCCTAGATTTTAATTTTTTGGTAGGGGGAAGAGGAGGGTGGAAGGGAATTTGGGAGTAGTATTGTTGGAGGATGAGGTAGAAGAAAAAAACTGAAAATTATCTATTTGCTTTTCTTTTGCCTAAAAAATTGAGATATCAGTGGCAGATATGCTTCCATCTGCTGGCTCTATACATTCCTAAAACTGAAATTCCTATCTAAAAATTGCAAATGTTATACTCAGCATTACTCAACATTCCTTTTCATGTTTATACAGGCCATGTCAAGGATCCAGCAGCCCCAGGCATTCCACCACAAACCTCCACGTGTATGTCCACTGACATTGTCTCTATCCAATTCAATCCAATAAAATTAAATGAAGTTAAATAAAACAGTCCACTTGAACCAGTTCACTCAGCATTTCCCATCTCTTATTGTGTTGTATCTCTTATCAGCTCTTATTTATTTAGCCAAGGCAAAAAAAAAAGTTTCCAGATTCAATTACATTTTTCCCTTCTGGTCTCCTATCTTCTAAATACTGCTTTTTCTTTAAATAATGCTGTTCGTGTCAACTGCCAAAAAATTAAAAAAAAAATCTTTGTAACTCTATGAAAACACAAAGGTCTTAATAAAAAAACTATTATTCCACAGGAGAGAGGATGGTTTACATTAGCTTACATTTTCATCTCCTCCCAAAGGTATTCAGGTAAGGACAACTAGGTTTTCCCTGGGCAAAGCAAACTGGGCAATTAATTGCCTCAGGGTCTTTAAGCTAAGCTACTGGGAAGGTGATTGGACAGTGACTCAGAGAGGGAGTTGGCTGGGTAGAAAAGGAGGTAAATCTGCCTGCAGGTGCTAATAAACACCCAAGATTTATATAACACAAAAGGGAGGGACTGACTCCCTTCCAAATAGAGAGGCATATCCAGCTGTGTCTATACTGTCATGGCTTCTTTTCCTTTTCAAAGTTTCCCTTGATGTCTATTTTAAATTCACTTATAAAAAACACAAGGTGAGGAGTTCAGTGGGGTGGAGTGGAAGATGAAGCCCCCAAGGTGATTTGTCCCAGGTTCAAGAAGGCTCTCTAGAGCCAGATAACATATAGTTTACTCTTATTGGGGGTGGGGGAGAGAAATGAAAAGGTCCTTTATATCCATACTGATCAGACAGGATTTTAAGTTTTTATTTTGTTCTGAAATACTATCTCCCCCTCCTCCTCCTTCCTACACCAAGAAACTAAAGCATGTGCAACTCAATTTATCTACACCAGAAGGACGAAGTACTGAGTCAACACTGTCAGGACTTGAACCCATCTAACTATGTATTTCTCCATTGCCCATCACCATGGTATCTAGACCCTAAAACAAACACTGAATAAAAACAAACACATATGTAGAAAGAACAATTCTCCAGTTTTCTCACCTTCTTAACTGCTTTTGGTGGTCTGGTGAAAAATTATAGATGATTTTGTAGAATTTCAAGACTATTTCTTGTAGGGGGACAGGGAAATACTTAGTCTAAGTGATAGGTTATCTACCACTTCTAATGGGAAAGATTAGGTCTCCACTGGAGTGCTCTTGGTCAACTCTCACCTCCTCCCCAAGGTATTTGACTTCATTTTGAGGAAATACACAATAAAATTTTAAAAAATTGCTTCCCAGCTTGGTACTTGAATTTAATATAAGATCTATATTTATAATAGAAATTAGGACTTGGACCCATAATTTCATTGACACAGGAAACTATATCAAAAAGAAAGCACCTAGAGTGGTAATACCAAACTCAAATAGAAAGTGATCTCTGCAGGTCACATACTGATTTAGAATAACAAAAATTAACACTATCTATGTCGGATTGTATTTTTTTCCAAATACACTTTAATCCAGTTGGCCACAAGTTTGACATCTCTGGCTTAGAATACTGAAGTAAATGACTTGTTTAGGATTACACTCCAAGTATGTTTCAGAGGTGGCCCTTTAATCCATGCTCCTCCCACCAAGCCTGATTTTAACTTTCAAGCTTCAAAGCCAGCTCTCTACCCACAATGACAGTACCTCTCATGTTTCTATTATAAATATTAATAGACTCCCAACAAGTCATTCCAAACCCTACCAACTTCATTCTCATCCATTTCCCAACACTATCAGACAGTGTGTTAAAGTTTACAAACTTTCCTCACAACAACTCAAAAAGAAGCTATTAGAAGTATTGTTAATCTCAATTTACTAAAGGTCAGAGAGGCTTAAGAAATAAACATTCTAAGTGTAACTTGAACCCAAGATTTCAGACTCCAAGTTCAGTATTCTTTCTATTATGATATACTGCAAGGACTATCTACCTCAGGTTATTTGAGAGATGTTAAAAAGATTCCTGCTTCCCCAGGAAGATTATTCTACCATTAGAGAGGTATTCCTTTGGATTAAGGCAATTTCCCTAGCTGTCCTCTGCTCACTATTAAATATTAAGCTGTTAGCAGTAAATTAACACCTTAGTTTGTTTTCCCAGTGACAGTTAACTGAGAGGAACCAATGTACTAGAAAGTTTTCATAAGAAAGAGAGAGAAAAGATAGGTCAATATCATTTGGCAAGGTAGTACACTGGGAGCCCTGGGCAAATTGAGTATATTATGAGAGAAGTAGGCATGTGGAAGATAGAGAGTGGCCTCAAGATGGAAGGGGAGGACAGCTTCATAGTTTCACCTTAGGGTAAGGTTTAATTACCAATTCCTTTACTGAACAAAGAAGAGGTCTGGCACCATCAGGAAAACTAATACCCAACTAAGTGGAAAATATTTCTAGGTAGTGACAGAAATGGCATACCCTATGTGAATACACATAGACCATTCCCTTCTTGAACTAAAATAGCATAGAAATTAGGAATGAATTGGTGGAGCAATTGGTTTATTAATCTGCCCCAACTTTTATCTAAGCACTTGGATCATAGGCAAAAACAAAAGAAACAAAAAAACCTAAAGGAGTTAATCTCCTAGATCAAGGGATTCCTTTACCTGGATCCATAAACTTGGTTTTTTTTAATATTTTGATAACTGTATTTTAATAATTGGTTTCATTTGCAATCCTATGTATTTTATTTTTTGCAATTAAAAACATTACTCTGGGGGCAGCTAGGTAGCACAGTGGATGGAGCACCAGCCCTGGAGTCAGGAGGACCTGAGTTCAAATCCTGTTTCAGACATTTGACATTTACTAGCTATGTGACCCTGGGCAAGTCACTTAACCCCGACTATCTCCCCAAAATGAATGGATGAATGAATAAATAAATGAAAAATTACTCTGAGAAGGGATCCACAAAAAAAGAGATATAGGATTCTAAATGTGATAGAATGGAAGAAGTGATCGACTTGAAGTAAACAGGGCAAAAGTCTAAATCCTGGCTCCAGTACTTACGAGCTGTGAGATCTTGGGTAAATCACTCAACTTTGTGGGAGGCTTCAGCTTTTCGCATTTGTAAAATGAGAAGATTGGCCAAGATAAACTCTGAGGTCCCTCCCAGCTCTAGATCTATGATTTTATGAAACATGAACTGAAAAATCATTGTCTTCTAACATCACGTAGTGGGCCAGTACAAATGACTTCAATAATTACACTGTGTGAAAGAAAAAAAGTGGGCTATAGTCTGAGACTCACAGAACATGTGTTTCTCCTGCCATCAAAGCTAGAAAACAGGATGCAACAGCAGCTGTGAAAGAAAGGATAGGAGTATTTGATTTTTAAAAAGAAAACATAATGAAAGAAGTCTACTGAATTCCAATACATGTGAAATACATTTTCACATGTCATTTTTTTCTTAAAAAGAAAGGCTCATTGTTATCATCATTATTGTCACAATCACCATCCCTCTCAACATTAGTGAAACTGACATCTGAGTAGGACTTCCCTAATTCCCTGAAAAGTCAAAGGACACTAAACAATTGCTTCAGGGCTCTTCTTAAATATTTACCAGCATTCATTTCAGCTGGGCACAAAGAAGGATCTCGTCCTGCTAGGAGGCTGATAAAGCAAGCCTTCTGTTCCTTCAGATGCACAGAGGTTAATTCACCAGATTTAACATGAAATTAAAAATTCTGACCATGTGATCACACCTATTAAAATGCCTGACCAACAGGTGGCATTATACTTATATATACATTATAGAGATACACAGGTCTTAGTTTTACTTCAACAAATAGAAATACAAACCCCACTAAAGAATGTCTAAACACTCAAAGGAGGCCACTACCAAGGCCCTGTACCACACACAGGGTATTTGTTTATCTCCCTTGCATATGATCAATGGAAAAAGACATTCAAAACAACTCTTAAACCAAATGTCATCATGCATTAGTTTATAGCAATGAGGCTCTTCCAATTTTTTTTTTTTCATAAAAAGATACGTGTTTAGATTGGGTTGCTTTTTTCACTCTTATCACAGCAACTCAGGCAGCACACAGACAGAAAGGGTGGGGGAAGCAAAAAATAAACTTAATTTAATGTCCTTAACAGTTTTCTTTTAAGCAAACAAAAATGCTGTGATCATTTTAAAGTTGCTAACAGTCGTTCTGATTAAATATCTATACTGCATTATGGTAACATTAATTCTCCTTTGGCAAAAAGCAGAAATAATTTAGAGAAGCCGCTGTTTCCCATTTCAGCCTGGCCTTGGGAGATCCAAGCTCTATCTAGATCTCAAACTAGGTTTGTTCAAAACGCTAATAAAAATGTTCTTGATACTACTAACTCCTCTAGATAACAAGCCATCTTGAAAGCATTGCTGTTTTCAGTACCTTACTACCCACTCACTCCTCTGACCTCCTGAAATGTACCTTCTCTCCCTACTACTCTATGGAAAAATACTTCCTTGAGATGGCCAATGACCTTTTCTTTGTCCTCACGCTTCTTGACCTCTCATTAGCATTTAACACTACCTAGCTCTCCTCTGCTTAACCCTCTCTATTGCTTTGTCATTTGGGACACTGCAAGTGTTTTCATTCCCCTGCTTCTCAGACTTCTCTTCCTCATCTTGCTTTCTTAATGTTGACATTATTCAAGGCCCTTTTCAAGGTTCTTCCCTTGACACTCCTTCCTTCCACCTACAAGCGGTCTTCCCTGAGAATCTCATATACTCCCACGCCTTCAACTATCACCTCTATGGGGATGACTTAATCTAGAGTCCCAGCTCTGACCTCTCTTTCAAGCTCCAGTGCTATATTTCTATCTATTGATTGGACTTCTTGACCCCGGATGTCCTGTCAGCACCTCAAGTTGAGCCCATCTAAAACTGAACTCAGTTTTCTCTCATAATTTGCTCCTCAGTGTGGTACGGTGAAAAGAACACTGGCTCTAAAATCAGAGGTTGTTGTTTCAGTTGTGTCCAACTTCATGACCCCATTTGGGGTTTTCTTGGCAGAGGTACTACAGTGGTTTGCCATGTCCTTCTTCACTCATTTTACAGATGAGAAATTGAGACAAACAGGGTTAAGTGATTTGCCCAGAGTTACAAAACTACTAAGTGTTTGAGGCCAGATTTGAACTCATGAAGATAAGTCTTTCTAATTCTGAGCCCAGTGTGCTCTATCCATTGCACCACCTAGTTAAAATCAGAGGACTAGGGTTAAATACTACCTCTGAAGGTTAGTTATCACTGTGGTTGTAAGGAAATCACTTAACATTCCTGGGCCTCAGTGTTCTTGTCTGTAGATGTCTGTGGACTAGATGGCTTCTCAGGTCCCTTGGAGTTCTACTCCTCCGATTTCACGATCTTTCTATCTTTGTTATCTTTATGATCAGCAACTCCATTTTCTCTAGTCACCAATGTTTCTAACCTTCAAATTATCTCCCTCATTTTCTGCCTTCAATTAGTTACAAAATACTGTGGATTTTCCATAATATCCATATCCTAGCTAGCCTTTCTCATTGCCATTTTCTTAGTTTTGGTCTTTACTACTTTACCTAAGTTAACAGAACAGTGTTCTAACTACAGAAGTACTTTTGGATCTGACATTCCTTCACCAAGCAATAAAAAGGGCTGATAACAGGCACATGTCATTTGATTTACTGAATTTAATTGAAGGTTGTTTATCACCACCTACTTGGAATATTATACTAGTCCCCTAAAATATCTTCTCATGCCCATTGTCTCTTCCTTCTAACAGACCCTTTAGACCATTGCCAGACTAATCATTCTTAAGAAAAACTCTGATCATGTCACTTCTATGAAACGCCTTTTCTCAATCATCTTCATTGGCTACTCTGCCTGGCATACCATATCTTTCCAGATTTATCTATTCTATGTTTATGAGAGATTGAATTATTGTTTTTATCCCAGAACATACCCCATGCTTTCCTACCTCTTAAAACTACTCATACAGTTCCCTGCCTAGCACATACTAGGTACTTAGTAAATGCTGAGTGACTGATTGGAATGTCTTCTCCCTCCCAATCTTTACCTGTTGTATTACTTTCCATCCCTTAAAGTCCAATTATAATGTCCCTTCTTGAATGAAGTCAAACTGGAATAAAAATTCAAGTCAGTCCATCTCCATGCATTCTTATAAGTTATGCCTAGAATTTGGTCCCTCACCTCTACCTCTCACAGTCCTTATCACCTTCAAGGCCCAGTTCAGGGGACACTTCCCTCATTTCCCCAGTTGTAGATATATTCTTGAACTTTAAATTACTTTGCATTTACTTACTATGTACATATTGTATCTTCCCAGTGGAATGTAAGATCCTTGAGGGTTGACACAGGGTCTAGCACTTTAGTGGGTGATCAATTATCTCTACTGAATTTGAATAAACAAAGGTTTAATTGTAATTGAGTCTCTCAAGTAAACCTTAAGCAAATTATCCAGAGAACTCAGTAAAGTACCTCAATGTTACTTGCTCAGTTACTCAGAAGTACCAAGAAAAATAAGTAAAGATTTAAAAATAAAGGGAAAGGTTTTCTGATGTCTACAACTTATTTGAGGTCAGGGATGTCAGCACTTGTGGCTACTGTTTAAACCCTTCTTAGTTAGGGAATCAGGGTTCAAGCAAAGAGTTCTCAGGCAGATGGACATCATTAGAAACCTGGCATGAAAAACAAGCCAAGATTTAGAAGAATTGGGCAGGTGAATCATGGAGCTAAAAAGGCCTGGGGTGGGGAGGTAACACCTGAAAACAGGGCCAAAGTAAGGAATCAGAATACAATCCTAAAAGGAGTTTAGTGAAGTGTCTCTGGGCTCCTTAGTGTTTTCATGCTTGGCCACATGTGGCTGCCTCCATCATCAGCTTTCTTCTGAAGTCATTTCAGCTACAAAGCTTCTACTGCATTGCCCTCTTAGTTCTCCACTGTGAAAGCAGAATCACCACAGCCTTAGACATTATGCTTTTACAGACTACAGGATCCTCTTTTTAATAACAACTGCATAGGATTCCAAGAGAAGAACAAAATCAAAGCTCCTACTTTTCCCCCAGGCCTTTTTAACGTGGGAGAGTCTCCAGCTTTTGCTAGCTAACTCAAGCTAGCCAGTAATATATTTTGCAATTCAGTTGTAATTTGAAAATGTTTAATTGCTGTAGAAACTAAATGTTGCTAGATTAAGCATTGCTAAATATCACGGAAAAATCATCTAGAATTAGAGATTTTTCCTCTTAAGTGGAAACTGGAAGCCAAATTTCAAGGACCACCATTTTACAAACCAAATGTCTCAGTTAAATCTTTTACACAAATATATGCTAATTCCGTATCTCAGTACTATGCAAGGCTGGCTGCTTTTGTCTCACATAAACAACATGTGCCTAATGCCATCGGTGCCATTACCAATATTTATTCCTGATGGCCACAGCTTTTCTGGTCTTGGTGTATCCATATGCTTAATGTTACATAATCCAGTGGGAATTGCATCTCTTGAAAACAGAAAAAAATAAATACTATTAAGTAAAAAGCAGTTGAATGCATCTTTTTTTAAATGCCAAAAATGAAGACAGAAAAAGAATTCCAAAACTTATATTTGAAAATTTATGTATAAAGTCAGTTCTTATACTTTCTTAAGAAGAGCGTAGGGCCTCTGTAGCAAAACTGTCTGACAGTGTACAAAATGCCAGCCCTGAGAGAGCAGCCAAGCCAACAAGCATTTATAAAGATCCTGGTCTATGTTAAACACGGAGAAACAAAGACAAAACCAAACACCAGCTCTCACCTTCAGGGAGCTTAAATTCTTCTGGGGGTAGCAGTGGGGAGTAGAGGGGTTCATTAGATAGACAGGAATGTATGTGCATGGCTCTTTGAGAAAAGAAAGCACATTAATAACTAGAGAATCAGGAAAGGTGGAAGGTACAGAAGTAGAGACTTGAAGGAGCCTGGGTATTTTAGAACCCAGAAATGAAAAATGAGGGCATTAAAAGCTTGAGGATATTCTGTTGACTTCAGAAAACCAGGAGTTTGCTATTATGTCAGACAAACAGACATATAAGTAAAGTGTTCTCTAGTCTAGACTTAAGGTCTGTCTATGTCTCTGTCTTCTCTCTGCCTCTATCCCTCTCTTTCTCTCTGTCTCTGTGTATCTGTCTGTTTGTCTATCTGTCTCTCTGACAGCCCTTGGCTGAGAATTTTGGCATGGCCATGCCATCCCTAGGCTCCAGCTTACCTGCCTCTGGAGGTGAAGGCAGAGTCAGCTTTAGGATTCAAGGCCAGACATCACTTGTACAGGAAGGAAAGTTAAATTACAACATTAAATTCACTCTGCATTTACTAGTCAGTTGAGTAAGTCTATACATATGACACATGGAGTATTATTTCCCAAGGATGAGTCATACCAACTGAACCTAATTTCAAATAACTGAATAGGCTAAAATGTTTTGATTTGAGATCTGCTAATTTTATTGGTAAGGACCTCTTCTAATTTGCAACCTAATCCCCAAAGTTTTCTTCATTGTATAATCAGGCTGAATAGTGAAAGAAATCTTTTTTCTTACTAGAATACTGACTATATCATATTTGATGACCTGACAAAACAAACAAGTTAGCCCAGATAAGCAAATAAGAGGACATACACTTGGAATCAAGTCCATGCCCAGAGAGATACTGTTTAAGGCAAATTCCATTTTTACTGAGGCAAAATCAGGTTTAAATGAACATCAACAGCAGTCTTGATGGGGAAAAGAAATCACAGTTAAGATGATTGTCTTCATAAGCTTCAAAGGGAAAGATATTACTTGGGAAAGGCAGCAAGTCCTGCATCCACTAAGCTTTAGGACAGGTAGGGAAAGTGATGCCCCTACTCCTGTTGTAGCTGGTTATCTCTCTGATTCAAAGCCCAGACAACAATTACTTCAGGAGGACAGCTGCCTTCAAAACTCAGGGCCTAGGACAATCATCCAGACTTGCTTTACCCTAAGGGACTCTACTTCTAGAATTACTTTCTATCTTCTCCCATCTGTACTTTTCTACTGTTCCTGCTATCACCAATCTAATGCAATTTAGCAAGAGTTTAACCATGAGGCAGTGGATAGAGCATTGTGCCTGGAGGCAGGAAGAACCAAGTTAAAATACAGCATCAGACATTTACTAGCTATGTGACCCTGGGGAAAGCCCTTAACATCTGCCCCAGGTTCCTGAACTGCAAAATGTGGATAATAACACCACCTACTTTGTCACAGCACTATCTTACAGGATTGTTGTGAGAACCAAGTGAGGTAATATATTGTAATTTACCACAATCCTTCCCTTCCCTTATTCATAAAGTGCTAACCACGTTATGTACCGGGAACACAAAAAAGTAAGTACATGTGAGATAACTAATGGAAGTATTTGTCTCCTTATTTTGTAGATGATCAAATATGAGGCTTGAGGCCCAGAAGGGCTGATATGAATTGTCAACAATCACATAGCTCGCATGTGTAACATAGCTACACACTGAACTCCAGGTATTTTGGCCTCAAGTCCAATGTTCTTTCCTTTACCAAACTGCCTCTAAATAAAGAAATGTCGTAAAAGTCCTTGTGCAGTTTTAAGCTTTAATAACTATTAAATAGCTAATAAGACAATAATTATTAACAACACTTATATCTACACAAAGATTTTTGGGACAACCTTTATAATGCTATTATCTCTGGCTCCAGGCATGGAACCTTAATAGCCATCATCGTTATCCTTATCCTTTCTCTGAATTCATTCCATTGCTAAATTGTACCATGTTTTTCTCTATCAAAAAGTTATATCTTATGATGATAATCCCCATCATCTCAAATGTATTAGAATTATAGCTGACCACCTTTTTTTGCTTTCATAGAAAAGGTGTCTGGTTTATATTAAATTGGAATGTGTACTCTAATAATGCCAATGTATGATGGCTTAACCATTTATGAAGAAGAAATAACAGAAGAGATGATGGGGAAATGAACCAAAGGCAGAATAAGTAGAAATTTTAACAAAACTTCAGGAATTCTAGAAAACAGCTTTGAGAAATTAACCTCGGGTAACAACAGACTATCCAATGAGCCCATAAGCATGTGTGGAGAGATGATGATGAATTTCTCCACATGGAAGAGGTTGGAGAGCCTGCTTCTAGGAGAAACATGATTATGTGTAATGGAAGTACCTTGGAGAAACTCTGGCTTACTTGTAGACATTCTCTAACTGGTTCTGATCTGCTAACCACATGTTAAATTGGACACTCTTGCTTGGATATTTTAGCTATGAAGTCAGAACTGGAAGTAGGGGCATTTTAGGGCCTTAGGCAAAGATGACAAAAGAGGAAAATGACAAATGTTGGAGGGGCTGTGGGAAAAAGATACAGTAATGCATTATTTATGAAGCTGTGAATTGTCCTATCATTTTGGAAAGCAATTTGAAACTCCCAGAAATTTACCAAACTGTGAATACTTTTGACCTCGCTACATCACTACAAGTCCTATACCTCAAAGAAATCAAAGAAAGAAGAAAAGGATTTATATGTATAAAAATATTTATAGTGCTCTTTTTGTGGTAACCAAAAATGTGATAATTAAGGGTGTATCACTTGGGAATTGCTAACCAAATTTTGGTATAGAATAAAGATAGAATAATTTTGTGCAATAAGAAATGATGGTGGACAATTTCAGAGGAAACTGGGAATGATTTTTATGAACTGATGCTGAGTGAAGTGAGCAGAAATAGAACTCATATAATTATAACATTATAAAGAAAACAATTTTGAAAGACTTTAGAACTCTGATCAAAGCAATGATAAGTCACAAATCTAAAAGAATAAAGCTGAAACAGGTCACTCACCCCCTGACAGTGAGGTGATGAACCTACAATGCAAAAAAAGACATGCCATTTCAGATATAGCTCATGTGGGAATTTGTTTTGCTGGATTCTGCAGCTATGTATTGAGGTCTTTATTTTTTTTTAATTTTCTGGGGGGGGTGAGAAGGTAATGGGAAGGACAGATTATTAAAATATTATTAATTGAAAAATAATAAACTTATTAAAAACAAACAAATGCCTTAGCTTACTCTTCTTCTTCCAATTCCCCAGTGCCTCCCCAGAAAGATTGTTCAAACCCTGCTGTCTTGGAAAACTCTGCCCTCTGGTCTTGATTCTGCAAGAAGAGAGGACTCTTATTCTTTGAAGAAATACAATCCCCAGGTCTTTGGTGATGTAGGCCCCCTTAGAAGCAGTCTAATTTTGCTAGAAGGGGTTAACAGTAGGGTTTATTTTTTCCCAAAAATGGGGGACATGGGAGTTAGAAAGGATAGAATAATCAGAAGACAGAGCTGAGGGTTACCTAGAAAAGTAGTTTTTGCATAAACTGAGTGGGATTGTATCTAGACAGCCAGCCAGGAAGGATATTGTTTCTTTAATGGTCTATACATGAAATGAGGTGGAACTAGAAGAGAAAAAAAGGTTTATTGCTTAGCTAAATAAATTGGGATATAGTAACTAAGTTTAATAATTTGCCTGTAGATAGACAAACGTGTGTGTGTGTGTGTATACATACATATATAGTGGCATATATCTCTATATCTGTATCTATGGTTTGAGCTCCAAATTCAACACACCACAATAAATAAGTTTTGCATTCTTAGCAGCTAGCTGAGTACATAATGGTCCAATAGATTACTTCTCAAGAGCAGTAGATGCTGAAGGCTAGCTGGCAAGCAAGAGCTTTTCATTTCGGGTGTGGATGTGACTGTGGCTGTGGGTGTAGGTGTGTGCCCGCAGGTACCTGTTTGAGGCCTGTTCTCCTTATTTCCCTCTAGCTGGAAGTGTAGTCATTCACAGGTCCAATCCCACAGCTGATCAGTATAGAAGTTTTAACCATTTCCAACGCAAGTCAGCTAGCCCCTCTCCTGGCAGTCAGGTGACCCTCTACTCTCGGGGCTCACTCCCCAGGTACTGGGCTTAGTGAGGACACCTGACCAGCTACATATAGCCCAACTGCCGATCAGAACTCCTAAGCTCAACAAGCCCACCAGCCTCAGCCCTCCCCAGAGGCAGGAATTCCAGGTATGCACAAGCACACTCTAGGGGGAGCTTTGTTTTCAAAGATGAAGTTTATCCCTCAGTGGCAGTATCAGAAGTGCCCTGCAGCAAATTCCAAGAGCCCTGGCTTTCTATTCCACCATTCTCTTCATCTATACAGCTAGAACTTTTGTCTAAGTTTTTTTCACCACATATCCAAAATCATGTAGGCCTCACTGGCACAACCTCTGCTCCAGCTAGTGAGCTTGTGATTAGTTATGTCAGTTGAGTAACCATCAAGTAGTCCTGTCAGATTCCCCTTCACTTACTGGGCAACCTCTCCTCAAAGTTTTCCACCGAATCCCAATACCTTCTATATTAAAATCCAAGTAGTTACTCCCTGTTTTCTCATACTCAAAATATGAAACAGTCACCAGGTAATTGGAATTGCAAACTGCTATTCTGGTAGACTTCTCAAGATCTTTCAAAAGTCAACCAAGAAAGAATACACCTGGATCTATTATAACAAGAAGCAACATACTTATTTCAAGCATGTTCCTGGGGTGGAAAAACACACAAACAATATTTTGTTACTGAAGTCCAGTCCCTCAAAACTGAGCAGAAGGATTGCTTATAATAGAATTCTTTGAACCAAACTTTCAAAGGGCCCCCAACAGGCTTTCTCCATTTGTGGTGCCACCCCCTAACAATCAACCGCTTTTCTGACTCTCCTTGGAGACCCCCCCCAAAAAATACATCATTTCTTTTACATTTTAAAATAAAACTGGAGCTGGTTAACAGACAACATTAAAAATGAAAACTCTCCCCTTATTCAGAGACGCAGTCTTTCTACATTAGATGTTCCATAGTCATTTCATCATTAGATGTTCCTGATGGGCTCAGAGCCTGAGCCCACTTGGGATTCATCATTTTCAACATGCTCACCCATACTCTGAAGATTCGAGAACTTTAATTCACCGGTGCTGGCTGTTGTAGTGGTTTGTACTTAGTTATAAGTTGCTGCTGCTGTTGTTGTTCTTAAGGGAAATTAGTGGATTACAACAAAAGAAGAGGACTTAACTTTTAGGAAGGACACAGAAATCTAATGCCCCAGGCATTAAACAGAATACAAATTATATACACTCAAAACTTGGACAAAATATATGAAGAGTCAGGAAACTCAGTAACCTAAAAAGTTTTTTGGCTTTTAGATGAATTAGAAACAGTAGGTTTCTAACCACTTCAATGACAACGTCTCAAATCACTAAAAAGAGGGTAAAAAAAAATCACAAGGGACATTTTTGAGGCAATTGGAAGCCAATTTTATCTCCTTAAAATAAACCACCATTGTTCTACAGTAACATATAAACTTATTGTTTATAAACTAATCTTCACAGGATGTTACCCAGCTTAGTAATTGGGGCCCTGCTAGTTTGGAATAAAATGCACTTTGACTTAGAAGCCACGGGGTTCTTCTAACTGGCATCTTTATTACACAAACCTTTATAAGTTCCTTATCATATTCCCTCTCATCTTCCTCAGTAGTAATGATGACCACCTTTAAGAAGAGTATCATCTCAGTGTAGAGGAAAAAGCAGGAATCAAAAATCCAGAAACCCCAATCATAGCTTTGGCTACACTACTAACTAGCTGAATGGCCTTGGGCAAGTTCTTCATCTGGTCTAGTCTCAGTTTTTTAGCTCTAAAGTCCATTCCAATTCTAAAACTCAACAAATTTGAGTTCTCAATTCTTCAGAAAGAAGAACAATTGCTTCAATAATATTACAGTGGTGAAATATTCCTATTCTTTTGCTTACTGTTGTTGTTGTTTTAATACAGGAAGGCACTCCCTTATTTTTTTAAATTCTTTCTTTTTTTTTTTAATGTCCTCTTTAATGTATTGGTCTATTAGTGTCTACTTTCTCTAGTCTCATAGGAATTGATGCTTGCCAACTGCAACAAGTTGTTTTGACAACTTGTCCAGCTACATAATACTCAGCTTCTCTGACTCCATAGAATTTGTTTTGTCTTTTTAGTTTCAAGCAAGTGCCTTCAAACTATTGCAAAGATTAGCCAACCAAATTATGCAATCTCACTGGCTGGGGTGGGGAAGGAAATCTTCCTGTGGGTAACTATCAAAATCCCCAAACCACAATCCATCCAATGTTCAAGGTATTTTCCCCCTACTCTCTTCATTTTTAATAGAGATGAAAATCCCTCTGCTATGTTGTCTACTCCTCTCCTAATAAGGAGTGACTGCCGTGACTACCCCCATTCAGCAGCCATTCACAGCCAGCACCTCTGCTCTCCTCGTGTGCTTCAAGAAGAACTGATTAGCACTTTGCATAATTAACCTGATTAGCACTGTGCATAATCAAACTGATTATCACTTTGCATAATTAAAAAGAAATAATAATAATAACAATAATAAGCACTAAGTAATATCAAAAGCTGCTAGTCCCATAGCCCTTTGGTTACCTCCAAAAAAAGTTCAGTCTAGCATATTCTACACTATCACTATGGACGCTTTTCATTTTTTTCTGAAAACAGCAATGAAATAAATAAAAACACATTTAGTTGGCAGATTCATTATCATGCTACTATCCATATACATTTCATGCCTTGCAAATCTCTTTCAGTCCCAGTCATACATATATACTACACTTGAAATTTATCATTATCATTATTATTATTATTATTATTATCATTTTAGTCTAAACCTAGATGCATAACTCCTTTATTACTCCTGTCTTAAAAAAATTGGCTGGGAGGACTGAGAAGTTAAGTGACTTGCCCAGTCCAGTGTCCTACAACTGCTATGTATCAGAGGGAAGACTTGAATCCAGGTCTTCCTAACATGAAGGCTCCCTCTCTTCACTATATCACATTGCTCACCTATTATGTTAGTTGTTAAGGCAGAAAAAGCAAGAAGATGAACAACATTCTACAGGAAAGTTTTGAAATGGTATTAATAACAGGAATAAACCAGCTTCCTCTCTCAAAACTGATTTACAACTGTGTTGATTCTGGGAAGCAACATGGTGTACTAACAAGAATTCTGGAGAAGTAAAAAAAGTCAAAACAAAACAAAATAAAATACCCCTGAATTCTAGTCCTTCCTGGCTCTGCAACTTTCTCAGTACATGACCTTGAACAAATTACTTAACCTTTCTCCATTTCAACTTCCCATCTGCAAAACAGATGTAATAACTGACCAGCTAGCTCTGAGGTCTTGTAAGGACCATATGAGATAATGGATGTAAAAATACTTTGAGAACTATAAAGCACACAGAAATATAAAATATTATTATGGACCTCTCCCAAATTTTGTTTCTCATCCTACACAAACATGTGTTCAGGGGCTCTCATTGAAAGTTTAACTCTATCTTGTAATTTAACTTTGTTAGTGTTGTTATTTAAGTTTTTGAGGAGGATAGGATAGCATTCATCACTAGTCCCAGCGGATAAAATCCCAGTAACATCTCTTAGATTCTAAGAAAGTGTGTGTGAGGAAACTTAAAGGGTTCCTATTGATTTTAGACTCTGACACAAGGAATCAAAGGAAAATGCAAGTTGAAAATGAAGTTCTATTCATTAAACAAGCATTTGTTCTGCAAGTACTGGGTGCCAACCTGATCAGTTACTTAGTGCTATGGAATACAAAGAAGTCATACACAGCCACAACTCCCTTAAGGTTAATGATTGAATATTTACGATGTAACTAGTAAAAATCAGCTTGGGACAGGCAGTGGGAGATGGGTAGGTTAAATCGGCAAAGGTGAGCTGAAAGAAATTTAAACGCTCTCATGCCAGAGATCCTTGGAGGCCCTTCTATCAACCTCAAGAAAAGGAACCCAAATAAACACTCAATGTTCCAGAGCCAATCATCCATTTTACAATTCATTTAATTCAAGAAGAAAAAATGCTGTTGTGAAGATTATTCAAGTCCAAATGTTCCTGGTGAAGGTGCTTCCAGTAATTCTGGGAAAGAAGCCAATCCCTTAGTTTTATATGTAAATATTTTAAAAACACACATATATATATAAGCACAAAGGAAAGGTCAGGAAGACGTAAGTCTTTTAAAAGTATATTTTAATAATTTTTTTTCATGACTGTCCACAAAAAGTTTGAGGGTGTTTTTTTTGGTAGCCTTACATTTTCTTTTACAAAATACACCTGCTTTTTTTGCTAAACTAAATATTTCTTCCATCTAATGACTCTCTTTATTAGACAGCATCTAATTTGCATACATTTACATACAATTTAACTGCTAGCTTGTGAGAACAAAGAAATAGCTCTGTATTGTATTGAAGGACAATACTCAGAAAAGGAACTATAAAAACCAACCAGCTAGGTGGCTGTGTAAGCTCTTTGTTTCAGATATACCAGGGTTTTTTTTTTTTTTAACACACCACTTAAATGGGGGAAAAGATGCTTTCATCAAACAATGAAAAAAAGGATACAGCATTGCTCTATTTAACAGAACCATTTGCCCCAGACTGGTTATTGCAATTTGGGGGTCCAAACTCCCTGAGCCTTATACCATTTCCTTTATTAGATCTGATGAATTTAATTCCTTCACATATTTTTGCTCCATGTTTTAAGCCTGAAACAACCTGGGGTTCCACTGTGCTAAAGCTCTGTTCCAATGCTAATTTTGTTCTGACACCCACCTTGTTCCCTAACAGGCAGGATGGAATACGGCACACTGCTCTCGAGTGAACAACAAATACCCTTACCCTTACTTAGCACACTAACGGATTTCACTGAAACCATCATGACTTTATAATATGAACTAGCTCTACAGAAAGAAATACTGCCCCATGTCTGATGAAGTGTTGGTGTGAAAAGAAATCCTCAGATAGGAAAGAGTATCTGGGGTCGGATCAAAGGTAAAACAGATGCTGAACCTTTTAACCCCACTCCCCACCCCCATTCCCATTTTGAAGACAAATAGGAAAAGATGTATTGAAAAAAAGCTCTGAACTTGGAGTCAAAGGACCTAGGTTCAAATACTGTCTCTTCCGCTTAATTTATGAAGGTCTTAGTTTCCTCATCTGTAAAATAGGGGGAGAGGGGAAGAGCTGGACTACACAAATGACCCTGAGGTTACAAAGCAGGTCAGTGGGGGGCTCGTGAGAACCATGAGCTCTCAATCAAACAACATCCATTCTGCTTAGTTCCAGAGGGAACTGAGACCAGTGCAGAGAAATGAAAGGAATTAAATTTTCAGCTCAACCTAAGGAAGAACTTCCTAACCTATTTATTATTCCTGTCCAATAATAGAATGGGTTGCCTTTTAAGCAGAAGCTCAGTGACCAGTTTTCAAGGAAAACAGTCACATTTCAGTTTAAGGCTGGACTATATCATCTAAAAGATCCCTTCAAACCTTGAGATTTTGAACCCTAGCTTCCAGTTCTACAGCAGATTTCATAATGCTGAGTAGTAGTGGGCAATTACATGGCTTTGATGGTATGCTCCACACATCTGTAATACTAAGTAAAGTGCTGCTTTTCTTCATGTGGATATTATCAAGTCACCTTGATGAGTCTGTGGGATGCTTCTGGTTATTATATGGTCTAAAACTACTAAATAGTATTAATCTATGTTTGCTGTCCACAAAAAGGGGTAAAATCTTCAGAGAGATTACAGTTAGGAGAGATTCATGTTATTGCACACACATCCATCCATATGTGAGCAGCACCACAGGGTCCAGGCAAAACAGTCACAGCTCATGGTGGTTGGTGGGCTGAACACAGGTGTATTCTCAAGTGTATTCAAAGTCTCAGCTGTCAAATTTACCAAATGGAAACTTATTTAATCTCTTGCCAATCTTACTGCCCTGATTTGGACCAATACATGCATTTGATAGTGAAACTTTAGAATTTCAATGACAAAAAAGTATTAACTTAGTAATAAGTGGAAATATTCTAAGACTCTATAGGACCTTAGATTCCCCCACCCCCCCAACACACTTTTTGGAACTCTCATTAGATAAACATCACTCTCTTCTCTGATTATCCTGCAACATGTCTGATTTTCTACACTATGAGAAGAAAGATTGAGTTAAAGATTTTTTAGTGAGCATTGCACAGGCACTGGCAAATCCTAACTCTGCTATCTTCTTAACCCAAAAGCCATCATGAATAATCATCAGACACCAACATCTACAACTGGCAATATAACCTATTTAAGTATATTAAAAAGTACTAGATCATTCTAGCATGTACTGGTTTATATTTCTTCAAGTTGCTAACTCTTTCAAAACCATGGCTAAGCTCTGATATCTTCAAATGCTTGGAGGTAGGGGAGGGGGATGCTGCAACCCAAAGCAGAAGTTACCAAAGGTGGGTGAGCCTACACTAGCTGTCCAGCTTTGTAAAATGTGAAGCCTGGTCCCAGGCAACGGACCTTCACAGGGATGCTCGGTGAGTTTTCAATGCTGTTTCTCAGTTCAAGACCTAAATATGCATTAGGAGAAATATTTGTTTTCATGTCATATAGGGCGG
The DNA here is from genome assembly GCF_900497805.2 of Vombatus ursinus. Classification (NCBI taxonomy): domain Eukaryota; kingdom Metazoa; phylum Chordata; class Mammalia; order Diprotodontia; family Vombatidae; genus Vombatus; species Vombatus ursinus. The sequence goes on from NW_020941197.1 coordinate 24,904,681, forward strand.
TATCAATATTTTTACTATGGAATCTTTTTTCAAAATATTCTTCACTATGTTTTGTAGTGTTCTTCCTGTTCAGTTTATGAAACATTTATTCAGCTACCATCACCCATGTTGGAGTTAGTTAAGATCCACCTACCCAAAGCATGTTACCACAGTGTCAAAAAATATATATACCTGCTGAGTTAATTAAGCCAAAAAGAAAGATCTATATGCTAAAAATCTAAATCTGATTTTCCCCTAAAATTATATAAATATACATGTTAAAAATAAAATTTGTGTGTATATAAATTACAAATATATGTATGTGTATATATATATATACATGTATATGTTTAAATGAGCTATTTCCAAAACCAAGTAACAAATTCCAGGTGTGCATCTGTCAGTTAATATACACTCTGTGTTTCAAGATACTAGAGAAGCAAAACATATCCACTGATGAATGTAAACTTTCCCATGGATCCTGTATGTGCAACATTCACAAACAATACATATGCAAAGGGTTCGAATGGGGATGTCTACTGGCTCAAATAATAAATGCAAAGGGTGTGCCTGCCCTTAGGACAAACCAGAAAACTTTCACAATACCTGAGATAGGGCAATGGATAGATGAAGTATAGACATAGTTTATTTGTCCACGTGAATTTCAGTAAGCTGCTTACTTGTGATCCACAGCATTTTACAAATTCCTTAGGTGACTCTTACCTTCATCTGTTTTACCAACTCTTTCTAATCTCTCTTGTTTTTCTCTGATGGAAGTCATAGTTTTCCACTGAACTATAAAAAGTTAAATGCATCTTTTCCATTCTTCCTCTTTGCAAACCAAAGTCACTAATTGTCACCTTCCTCCTTGTCCATTCATCTCATGCCCATGAGAGAAACAAAATAATTATTTAAAATCTGAAAATGTCCATTCACCATTAATCAACATATGAATGTCTCAGTTAAATATGCCTTTTACTTATGATGGTAACACAGATGTTATCTAGTTATTGTAATCGCTATCACCCCCAGCAAGACACTCTGGGCTGTTTTCTCAGTTTGGAAAACATATTCCCTTTAGTTATGACCTCCACCTGCAATGAAATCACTGAGGTTCAAAGGAAATGAACTTATGACTTGGATATTCAAACCTACTGCAATATTTTACATTTATGCTAATTTTATCCATGGTTTTACAAATTTCATTCTTTTTACATTTCACCACTTAGAGAGCCTTACTTCTAATGAATACAATTTCAGTACTTTTCTCAGTAAGTAGAATTAGCATTCCCACATGAACTAGAAATGCTAAATTGTTAATAGTCTCTCTAGGGTTTTGTTCTTTCTATGACGCTTTCAATGATTTCATCATGGTTTAGATGTATTAAAATATCACAATTTATTCTCATAAGTATGAAACTCTCTGAGGCTTTGTCTATGTCACGATTAATGCATGTCAAAGATCAATTGGTTAGTAGATTTCACCTGTCTTCACAACTCAATATTTTCTCTAATGGGTGACTTTGACTTTTACTAGACTTTACAGGAACAATAAAATAGAATTTGCTTATCTTGTTGAAGTGAAATCAATTGATGTTTACTCTCTGGTTCCTGAAGCTAATTCTTAGTAACTTCCTTTTCTTCTTTTCTTTTTTGAAGTGAGGTCTCCTTATCTTAGAAAACCTGGAAGCACAGGGGCCATTTATGGGCCCATGCCAAGGCTGATTGTCATGGAAGCTTTAACCTACTTTGCTGTTCTGACCTGAGCCAGTTCACCTTTCCTTAAGTAACCTGGTGGCTCTCCATTCTATGGGGCTCATTATTTGGCACTGCACTTCATACAGATACTGAGCTCAAACCATCCTTCAGCTTCAAACACCCCTAACTATTATAAGTATATGCCACCCCATGCCTGGAAAGTGTCTTTACTTCTAAGAAAACACACATAGTGTAATGATATAGGAAAAAAAAAAAAAGCTCTAGTCCTTTTGGCTCTGTCTTTAACTAGACACGTAACTATGAGCAGGTCACTGGACCTTTCTAGGCCTTATTTTCTATGTTAAAAATGAAGGCGCTGCACTATATCTTTTTAACCTTGGGTCTGTGAACTTCTTAAAATATATTTTGATAGATATTTCAAAATAATTTATTTCCTTTGCAATTCTATGTGTTTTATTCTATGCATTTTAAAACATCATTCTCAGAAGGGAGCCTTAGGCTTGGCTTCATCAGGACACTAAAGGGGCCCATGACATCAAAAAGTTTAAGAACTTCCTATACTAGATGAAGGGCAGCTAGGTGGAGCAGTGGATAGAATGCCTGGCCTGGACTCAGGAAAACTCATCTTCCTGAGTTCAAATCTGGCCTCAGATACTTACTAGTTATTGTGACCCTGGGCAAGTCACTTAACCCTGTTTACCTCAGTTCCCTCACCTGTAAAATAAGCTGGAGAAGAAAATGACAAACCACTCCAGTATCTTTGCCAAGAAAACCCCAAATGAGGTCATAAAGAGGCCACATGACTGAAAACAACTGAACAAAAACAGCAACAAAATATTAGATGATTGGAAAGATAGCTCCCAATTCTAAAATTCAGTGATCTTCTTTACTAAGAACTTAAACCAGATAGTTCTGATGAAAAAAAAATCTACTTCATTATGTGAATTATCTAGTTTGATCTAGTTTATTATCTAGTTTAACACTGCTAAACTGCCTTGTTACCAATATTTTGAAGGCAAAGACTACATGCTTTAATGGAACAAGCACTAGATTCGGAGTCTGAGAATCTGTGTTCAAATCTAGGCTCTGATACCCACTACTTGCTTGTCTATGAGCAAAGAACAATTTCTAGGGATCGGTCAAATTGTCCTATGCCATAGCAAATGGAAGATAATTTTGTTCCTTTTAAAGTTTGATCAAGCCCTTTTCACAGTGGTCATCTGCAAGACCAAACCAAATGCAGAACTAGTGCTTCTATGGGTCCCTCACTTCTTACTCTGATGAGCTGAAACATGCCAAGCCAGAAAAACCAAAGTCCAGTCCCTATCCAGTTCCCAGTTAACCCATTATTATGACCTGTTTTTTCTACTAGCTCTACTCCTAATCTTCATTTGAATATTTTACAAAAGGGAAAAAATATATCTTACCTTACTATGGAATTTGAGCAGAATATAATTCAGGCAGTTACTGCCATGATAACTATTATAAAGCTCGTAGAAGTATATAACTTTTTAGCAGTAGTCTTTCTTTCTTTTTTAATTTTCATTTTAAGTTCTGATTTGTCTCCCTTCCTCCCTCCCTCTCAACCCCACATTAGAGAAGTATACCATTTGACGCAGATTTATAAATGTATGTTAAACCATACTATGTATACTTCTATTTATCAGTTTTTTCTCTGGAGGTAGATAGCATCTTCCTTCATAGGTCCTTTGTCTGAGTATTTATAGTACTCAAGTACAACTTGATTGTTCACAATTATTCTTTGGACAATATTGCTGGTACTATATATGACATTCTCTTGGTTCTGCTCACTTCACTCATTATTTCATACATGTCCTTCCACATTTTTTCTAAAATCAACCAGTTCAACATTTCTTACAGCATAGTAGTATTCCATCATAAAAATATACCACAACTTGTTTAGTCATTCCCCCATTGATGGGCATTCCTCTCAATTTCCAGTTTTTTTGACACCACAAAGAGAGCTGCTATTTCCTATTTCTCCAATCACTTTGGGAAACAGAGTTAATAGTGGTACTGTTGGGTCAAAGGATACACAGTTTTATAATTCTTTGGGCATTCCAGATAGCTCTCCAAAACATTTTAATCAGTTCACAGTTCTACCAACAATGTATTAGTTCCAATTTTTCCACATCCCCTATCTTTCCAGACACCTTGTAAAATACTCACCCTCAGCACTCTATGGTCCAACCAAACAGGCCTTTTCTCTGTTCCTCCCTCTCAACACTCCATCTCCTATTACCGGGCCTTTGCACTGGCTATGTCCCATGCCTGAATGCATTCTTTTCTTACCTCCACCTATAGAGTCCCACTCTTCCTTTAAGATGCAGTTAAGACATAATTTTCTGTAGGAATATTTTCTTGCTTACCACTAGCTACTAGTGCCTTCCCTCCCACACTACCATGTACTTAGCTATGACATATAATACAGATATATGTACACACATAAAAGCATGTACATGTATACATCAACTTTATATTTGTTATGTATATATTTTTGTATATACTTACTGTATCCTCCTTTAGATTATAAGCCCATTTCTTCCATTCTTTGCACTTCTACCCCCAGTACCTACCATGGAGCTTGGCATAGAGTTGTTGCTTAATAAATACTTGATGATAGACTGATTGATCTTGAAAAATTATAACATATGTTCCATTTGTTTTTATTTTTTTGTGGAACTTGAAGCTTAAGAAAGACAAAGCACTTCCTCCATTTGTGACTTGATTCTCTGTCCAATTTTATTCTTCATTAATACAGCCTGTATAAATCAGTATGAATTCTAAGCAAGATCTCTCAGTTCATTTTTTAAAAGCATTTTCTCTTAAGAAATCTCATTTGTTTGCTTAATCACAAAGGTTTATATAGCTAAGGTTTCTCACATCTAGATAGGCAGTGAATATAACACAATGATTTCATTTGGAATAGCTTTTTAAATTCCAAAGAAAAAAATTGAAAAAAAGATTTTTAGAAAGCTAAAATAAATAAAGTATTATTGAAGATAGGTTTTAGCATTAAATCAGACTTGATGCTACTATTAAATTAGGGATGAACACGTTATCCACAAAGTACAACTTGAATGTTCATAACTATGCAAGTATTTATACAATTTGCATGGTCCATCTAAATGATACATTGAAATATAGACATACCACTGGAATCAGACGCAGACTTGGTCTCAGAAGACCTGGGTTTGAGTCTTGGTTTCTCTCTTTATTAGCTTGGGTACATGATACAATTTTTCTAGGTTTTAGCTTCCTTATCTATAAATTTGAGGATGATAACAGTTACACTATCTACTAAAAGAGGTTGTTATGAAGACTGTTCAGTCTTCAGCCTAGATCTTAGGAACCAGAAAAAGAAAAAGGACAAAACTGCTGTTTTTTCTCAAAACTGTAAGCATTAAGTGATATGTGAGTTACTATTTTTATCATTATCATTAACTTAAGTTGAAATAAATAGTAATGATAATTATCATTTATGTTGTTTTAGGACTATGGTTATTATATCTAAAAGAAAAAAAGCAAAACAATGTTATTTTTCCAAACCTAGTACCATGATTTTAGATGAGGTCTGGACCACTGGGAATGCTAACAATAAGAATTCAGGGCACTATTTAATTTCCTATTCTGTGGGAATCAAGGAAGCCTTTGGCTCCCTAGTCAGACACAGTTGTGAGATACCACAGGAGGATCAGTGAAAACTAGAGAGATTTTGGGAGATCCACAATTACTTCAGTCAAAAATATTTCCATTACTTTATCACCCTAAATATATCAGGAGCTGTTTTGTTTTGTTTTGTTTTTTTAAGTGCTTATTTTGATTTTTTTTATAGGATGGCAACTTTCCTATGCACTTTTCTTCCTATTGTGCTAGTCTATGTCAGCAATACTGACATCAGATGTGGGTATAACATCTAGCAAAAGAAAACAAGAATGTTCTAAGTGCAATTTTGGTAATTTAGATGCACTAAGCTGAGGATAATTCAATCAAATTTCTTCAAAATTTCAATAATTCTTCAATGTTCCATCATGAATGTTTGTTTAGTCATAATAATAATTTCATTTTAGGTAGAGATTTGGAAGTAATTATGCTTTTTTTGAGGCTGAGAATTTCAAGGAGGTAGTTAGTTTTCTTGTGCACATTTCACAGAGGGAGATGACTGCATATCTTTGGAAGATTCTATGTTGAACCTTGTGCTAGTATGAGAACAATAATAAACGAATAAACAACAATCAAACCATCCGGCTTTTACTTTTATTTCCAGGCTAGGCACAGCAGAGCAAGGCAGAAAAATTTTGGGAAGTTTGTCAAAATGAGCAGCTCCTTATTCTCATATCTCCTCAGAAATGAGACCATACCTTTCTACCCAGATAGCACTATGGCTTTTTCTTCTCTCTCCTGATATGCAACTATGAGAGCTGGAAGACTGAATCTCTGCCTGGAATTAAAAACAAAATAACTCAGGGCTTCTTGATATAATAGACAGCTCTTTTGCTACCGTAGTTATTATGAAGCTTTAAAGTGAAAAATACTTCATGTAGGCATTTAAGTGGTGCGATGGATAGAGCTCTGGGCCTGGAGTCAAGAAGACATGAGTTCATATCTCATAGCCTCAGACACTTACTAGCTGTAAGACCCTGGACAAGTCACTCAACCTCTGTTTGCCTCAGTTTCCTCAACTATAAAATGGGGATAATAATAGCACCCATCCCTTCCAGGGTTGTTGTAAGGAACAAACGAGATAATACTTGCAAAGTGCTTAGTACAGGACCTGTCACATAGTAGGTGCTTAATAAATGTTTGTTTCCTTCTCCCTTATAAACCATGTCTATTCTAAAAAGAAATCTGTTTAATATGATTGTACAGGCATAAATTATATCATATTGCTTGGTGTCTTGGGGAGGGAAGGAAGGGAGAAAACTTATAAACTCGAAATCTTACAAAAATGAATATTGAAACCTATCTTTACATGTAACTGGAAAACAATAAAATATTATAAAGTACAAAAATAAAGAAATTAAAAAAAAAGAAACCATGACTATCTACAGGTTGTAGCATGGTGGAAGAGAGAGACCACTGGACTTGTATTTGAAACCTGCCTCACAGTCTTATTAGCTGTGTGACCCTTGGCAAATGATTTAACCTTCCTGAGCCTTTATTTCCTCACCTGTAAAAATAGTGATAACAATAGCAACTACCACACAGGGTTGTGGTGAAAAGCAAATGAAATAATATGGTGTGAAGCACTTTGTTAACCCTACAGAACTATTGTGAGCTACAACTGAACTATCATCATCATAATAATAATTATCATTATCATTCCTATTATCTCATTTTTATCTTTTTAATGGAGTTCAGAAAGTTGCTATCTTGCTATTAATCTTTCATATTTAAAATGTTGCAAGCTATTTCACAAGTGGATAGAAGGATGCAAATTCATCTAATTGAATAAAAGTATTAAGATATAATCTCATTTTTCGTTGGCTCACTGAAAGCATCTTTGGGACAACTCCAGTATCATACAGGTTGCCAAGGCTGAAATGAACTTTATCCTATTTCCACATCTGTTTGGTTTCTTCCACTGGGTCTCTATACTTTGAAAGTTTTTCATTCCATGTAAATGGGAGATTCTTTAATATAAAAATATCTATTAAAATATTATTATTGAGCTTTTATAGGTAAACATGTTGTCCAGAATATTATGAGCAATAGTTCAGCCTGTGAAAACGGTATGGTCCCATTTATTGGTTGTGTTCTCTAGGATATTTTCAAGTTTGTCTTTGTAGGGGGTTTGTCATCTGTCAGTCCAAAAAAGATAGACAGCTTCTACTGTACAGCATTATGCAGTAGAAAGATGAACGTATTTGGAGTCAAAGAACACAATTTCAAAACCTGTCTCTGTCTTTTGCTACCTAGGCAACCTTGGGCAAATCACTTGATTTGTCAAGGTGGTCCCAGTTTCCTATAGCATCAAGGACGTGTCTCTCTCTTCCAGCTTTACACTTATACACCTCTAACTCTAGGTTGATGTAGACATTGATCACTAAGTCTGAGCTTTTTAAGGATAACCATCCTCTAATTTCTGGTGGCAATTATCTAGTCGGAATTGCCATCATCATCACTGTTATTATTTCTATCTGTGTCATTCTCATCTCTCCACTCTTTCTCACCCTCCGTAGCCAATCTACTTCCAAATCCTTTCAATTTTACCTTCATAATATCTCTCACATATGCCCTATTCTCCCCTCTGACACTGTCTCCCAGTACAGGCCCTTATCTCTTCAAGTTTGGACTATTCCAAGTGTCTGCTGGTTGGTATGTCCGGCACAAGTGTCTTCCCACTACAGTCTGGCCTCCATTCAAGTGTCAAAGTGATCTGCCTACACAGATCTGATCATGTCACCTTCCCCATCTACCCTCACACACACACACACACACACACACATACACACACACACAAAACGCAAATAAACTACAGCAGCTCTTTTTCATTTCTAAGATCAGATATAAAATACTCTGGTGTTCAAAACCCTTTATAACCTGGCCCCTTCCTAACTTTTCAGTCTTCTTACACCTTACACCCCCTCTACTCCCTGCCCTTATTTACACTACAATACAATGACACCGGCCTCCATGCCATTCCTCAAACAAGAAATTCTACTTGCCTGTTCCAGGCATTTTCTCTGACTATCCGCATGCCTAGAAAGCCCTCCCTCCTCATCTCTACCTTCTGACTTCCCTCGCTTCCTTCAAGTCCCAGTTAAAATCCCACTTTCTCCAGGAAATCCTTCTCAATATCTTAATCAAGTGCCTGAGGAATCTAGAAACTGATTACTTCTCACTTATCCTATATGTATCTTATTTGTACATAGCTGTTTGCACGTCGTTTCCCCCATAAGACAGAGTTCCTTGAGAATGGGGACTGTCTTTTGGTTTTCTTTGTATCCTCAGAGCTTAGTACAGTACCTGTCACATAGCATGTGTTTAATAAATGATTATTGAGGACTTCTGAGGTAGGAGCTAAGATGGTGAAGTAAAGAAAGCTGAGCACTCCCAATATTCCTCTCCAAACAACTTCAAAATAATGCCTCAAATCACATTTTGGAGTGGTAGAGCCAACAAAAGGCCAGAGTAAGACATTCTTCCAGTCCAAGACAACAAAGGTTGGAAAGAGAGATCCACAATACAGGGGAGGAGACTGGCCCAGAGCCCACATGGATGAAGCACCAGTGGTAGGACTAGGTGGTGGAGACGGAGAGCTGACAACTGGTCAGAAAGGGATTATAGGCCATTCCTGTGCTAGTACTGGACACAGAAATAGACACTATCTGGCAACTCCATTGCCTATACCCACTTAGGGGTTCAAGGGTAGAGAGGAGCACTTTGGGCAAGAGGGAGTAGAAGCCCTAAGGCACAGTATTACTTCTGGTCACAAGGGATCAGGGTCTCTGGGGACAGTATCATTTCCAGTCCCAAGAAAGGAAGGGCCCTGAAGGGTACTATCAACTGCACCCTAAGGAATCAGGGGTTCTTACATGATAAGGACCAGAGTACAGACCAAAAAAGCAGTGACCATACCTCTCCCCAGAATATACCTAAAAATTCCAAACTATCTCTGAAAACACCAGTGAAAAAAATCCTGGGGCTTGAGACAGACATCCCACCCCCATGCTCCCATCACCAATGCCGTAATAGAGCACAACATTAACATAAAGTTCCAAATCAAGAAACAGGGTAGAAAAATGAGCAACAACAAAAAAATAATCTAACCATAAAAAGCTACTATGGTAACAGGAAAGATCAAGACACAAACTTAGAAGAAGACAATGAAGACAAAATGGTCACAAGCAAAGCCTAAAAGAAAAAAGGTGTGATTGGAAACAAGCCCAACAAAAATTCCTAGAAAAGATAAAAAAATGATTTTCCAAATGAAATAAGAATGGTAGTGGGAAAATTAGGTAAAGAAATGAAAGCAAAGGAAGAAAATTGTGAAAAGACAACAACTTGGTTTAAAAAAAGGGAGGAAGAGGGTAGCGAGATGGCGCAGTGGATAGAGCACCGGCTCTGGAATCAGGAGGACCTTAGTTCAAATCCGGCCTCAGAAACATAAAAACTCACTAGCTGTGTGACTCTGGGCAAGTCACTTTACCCCATTTGCCTCACTTTAAAAAAAAAAAAAGAATTGGGACTTTTGGGGCAGCTAGGTGGCACAGTGGATAGAGCACTGGCCCTGAAGTCAGGAGGACCTGAGTTCAAATCCAGCCTCAGACCAAACACTTGACACTTGCTAGCTGTGTGACCCTGGGCAAGTCACTAAACCCCAATTGCCTTAAAAAAAAAAGGGAGGAAAAAACTAAAGAAAATAACATCTTGAAAAACAGAATTGGCCAAATGGAAAAAGTGGTTCAAAAATTCACTGATGAAAATAATTCCTTAAAAAGTAGAATTCAACAAATGGGAAAAGAGGTTAAAATGCTCACTAAAGAAAATAATTCCTTAAAAATTAAAATTGGGCAAGTGGAAACTATTGACTCAACAAGACATCAAGAAAAAATAAAACAAAGTCAAAATAATAAAAAAGTAGAAAATGTGAAATTTCTCATTGGAAAAATAATTAACTTGGAAATTAAATGGTAGAGAGATAATTTAAAAATTATTGGATTACCTGAAAGCCATAATCAAAGAAAAATCCTAGACATCGTATTTCAATAAATTATTACAGAAAACTGCCTCAATATTTTAGAACCAAACCGTAAAAGAAAAATTATAAGAATCCACCAATCACATCCTGGAAGAGATCCCAAAATGAAAACTGCCAGGAATATTATAGCTAAATTCGAGAGCTCCCAGGCCAATGAGAAAATATTTCAAGCAGCAAGAAAGGAACCATTCAAGTATCATGGAGTCACAGTCAGGACAACACAAGATTCAGCAGCTACCATATTAAAGGAATGGAGGGCTTGGAAAATGACCTTCCAGAATGCAAAGGAGCTAGGATTACAACCAAGAATAAACTACCCACCAAAATTGTGCATAATCCTTCAAGAAAAAAAAGGATATTTAATGAAACAGAAGACTTTCAAGGATTCCTGATGAAAAGACCACAGCTGAATAGAAAATCTGACTTTGAAACACAAGATTCAAGAAACATAAAAAGGTAAAAATGAAAGAGAAGTCATAAGGGACTTAATAAAGTTCAACTGTTTATGTTTCCATATAGGAAGATGATACATGTATCTTCTAAAAACTTTATCATATTAGGGCAGTTAGAAGGATTATACATAAAGGGTGTGGGAGTGAGCTGATTATGTTGAGATGACGTAGAAAAAATGGATAGGTAAGAAAGAATGGTTGCCCTGAGAGAAGAAGAAAGGGAGAGAAAGAATGGGGGAAATTATCTCACATAAAAGAAGCAAGAAAGAACTTTTATAGTGGAGGGGGAAATGGTGGGGAGGGAAAAGGGGTAAGCAATGCTTGAACCTCACTCACATCTAATTTAGATCAAAGAGGGAAAAGCATATGTACATACTAAATTGGTAATAGAACCCCACAGGGAAGCAGGAGAAGGTGATAAAAGAAAGTGAGGCAGATAAAAGAAGGCAGTGGTCAGAAGTAAAACAGACTTTAAAGGAGGGACAAAACAAAAGGAGAGAGAGAAGGATAAACAGAAGAAAATAGGATGGAGAGAAATGCACAGTTAGTAATCATAACTGTGAATATGAATGGGATGAACTCAACCATAAAACAGAAGCACAGGGCAGAATGGATTATAAACCACAAACCAACAATATGTTGTTTACAAGAAACACACTTGAAACAGACAGACAGACACACACACACACACGCACACACACAGAGTTAAAATAAGGGGCTGAAACAGATTCTGTTATGCTTCAACTGAAGAAAAAAGGCAGGGGTAGCAATAACAATCTCAGACAAAGCAAAAAGAGACCTAATTGAAAAGGATAAGCAGGAAAACTACTTCTTGCTAAAAGTAACAAAGTACAATGAAGTACTCTCAATACTTAACATATATCTACCAAATGGCATAGAATCCAAATTTTCAAAGGATAAATTAAAAGAGTTATTATATATATATATTATATATAACACATATAAATGAACTAATATTAGGAAAGCTCTCAGCTTCTGTCTCTCAGAAAGAGACAGTAAAACTATACTAGTGGAGTATCTCAACTTCCCATCTCAGAGCTAGATAAATATAATCATAAAATAAATAAGAAAGAAGTCAAGGAGAAGAATGTAATCTTTAAAAAGTTAGATGTGATAGACCTCTGGAGAGAACTGAATGGGAATAGAAAAGAGTATACCTTTTCCTGAGCTACACATAGTACCTTCAGAAAAACTGACCATGCCTAGAGCATAAAAATCTCACAACCAAATGCAGCAAAGCAAAAATATTAAATGCATACTTTTCAGACCACAATTACATTTAATAAAGGGTCATGGAAGCATAGATTAAAAGCGAGTTGGAAACTAAGTAATCATCCTAAAGAATGAGTGGGTCAAAGAACAAATCATAGAAATAATCAACAATTTAATTAAAGAGAATGACAACGAGACAACACACCAAAATTTATGGGGGGCACCCAAAGAAGTGTTTAGGGGAAAATTTATAACTCTAAATGTGCACATTAATAAAAGAGAAAAATGAATTGGGCATGCAATTAAAAAAAAAACCAGAAGAAAGAACAAATTAAAAATCCCCAATGTAAAAAAAAAATGGAAACCATGAATATCAAAAGAGAGAGATTAAATTGAAAGTAAAAACTAGTGAACTAATAAATAAAACTAGGAGCTGGTTTTATAAAAAAAAATAAACAGTAAGTTAATTTGATTTTTAAAAAAAGAAGAAAAGCAAATCACTATTATCAAAAATGTAAAGAGTGAATACACCACCAATGAATATGAAATTAAAGCAATCATTAGGAGCTATTTTGCCCAATTATATGCAGATAAAACTGACAATCTAAGTGAAATGGATGAATAGTTACAAAAATATGAACTGCCCAGATTAACAAAAGAGGAAGTAGAATACTTAAATAATGCTATATTAGAATAAGAAATTAGACAAGCCACCAATGAGCTTCCTACGAAAAAATCTCCAGGTCGCAGATGTATTCATAAGTGAATTCTACCAAACATTTAAGGAATAATTAATCTGGATATGACATAAACTATTTGAAAAAATAGGTAAAGAACTTACCAAATTTCCTTTACAACACAAACATGGTTTTGATATGTAAACTAAGGAAAGCAAAAACAGAGAAAGAAAACTATAGACCAATTTCATTAATGAATATCAATGCAAAAAAATTAAGTAAAATTTTAGTAAGGAGATTACAGCAATATATCACAATGATCACACACTATGACCAGGTGGGATTTACAGCAGGAATTCAGGGCTGATTTAATATTAGGAAAACTCTCAGCCTAACTGATTACATCAATAATAATAACAACAAAAATGCAGAAAAAGCCTTTGACAAAGTACAATACCCATTCCTATTAAAAAAAAAAACAACTAGAAAACAATGGATACTTTCTTAAAATGATGAGTAGTATCCACGTACAAAACCAGAAACAAGCATAATCTGTTAACAGAGAAAAACTTGAAATCTCCTAAATAAGATCAGGAGTGAAGCAAAGATGTCCATTAACACCACTATAACTCAAAGAAAACTACTAGAAATGCTAGTTATAACAATGAGACAAGAAAAGAATATTGAAGGAATTAGAATAGGCAATGAGGAAACTCTTTGCAGATGATATAATAATATACTTAGAGAACCAACTAAAAAACTAATTGAAACAATGAACAAATTCAGCAAAGTTGTGGGATATAAAATTTTTTGTTGTTGTTCAGTTGTATCCAATTCTTCATGATCTCATTTGATGTTTTCTTGGCAAAGATACTCGAGTGGTTTGTCATTTCCTTCTCTAGGTCATTTTACAGATGAGGAAACTGAGGCAAACAAGGATAAGTGACTTTCCTAGGGTCACATAGCTAGTAAATATCTGAGGCCAGATCTGAACTCAGGTCTTCCTGACTCTAGGCCACTGAGCCACCTAGCTGTCCCCAGGCACTGTGCTAAGTTCTTTACAATTATTATCTCATTTCATCCTCATAATTACCCTGAAAGGTAGGTGATACATTTACCACCATTTTGCAGATGAGGAAACTGAGGCAAACAGAGTTAAGTGACTTACCCAGGATCACACAGCTAGTAAGTTTCTGAAGCCGGATTTGAACTCAGGAAAATGAGTCTTCCTGCTCTATCCCCTGAGCACCTTGCTTCACAGGATATAAAATAAATTCAATAAATCATCAGCATTTCTATATACTCCCCCCCCAAAAAAAAACAGCAAAAAGAGATAGAAAGAGAAATTCCATTCAAAATAACTAAGAAAAATATAAAATATTTGGGAGTTTACCTGCTAGGATAAACCCAGGGATTATATGAACACAGTTACAAAACACTTCTCACAAAAATAGAGATCTAAACAAATGAAGAAATATTAATTGCTCATGAGTAGTCTAAACTGATATAATAAAAATATATAAACATATAATAAAAATAAAAAATTTCTACCTAAGTCAATTTAGTTATTCATTGCCATACCAATCAAACGACCAAAGAATTATTTTATAGAGCTAGAAAAATATAGTATCAAAATTCATCTGAAAGAACAAAAGGTCAAGAATATCAAGGGAATCCATGAAAAAAAAAAGTTAAGCAAGACAGCCTTACCAGATTTCAAATTATATTACAAAGTGGTAATCATCAAAACAATCTGGTACTGGATAAGAAACAGAGTGATAGATCAGTAAAACAGATTAGGTACACAATACACAGTAGTATATGACCACAGCAATCTAGTTTTTGATAAACCCCAAGATCCAAGCTTTTGTGGGAAGAACTCAACATCTGACAAATATTGCTGGGAAAACTGGAAAGCAGTTTGTTAGAAATTAGGCATAGAGCAACATCTCACACCATGTACCAAGATGAAGTCAAAATGGATAAATGATTCAGACATCAAGGGTGACAACATAAGTAAATTATGGAAGCACAGAAAAAATGTACCTGTCAGAACTATGCATAAGGGAAGAGTTTATCACCAAACAAGAGATAGATGGATTTATGGGAAGTAAAATACATAATTTTGACTTCATGAAATTATAAAGCTTTTGCAAAAACAAAACTAATGTAGCCAAAATGAGAAGGAAAACAAGAAACCAGGGAAAAATTTTGCAAAAAGTGTCTTTGATAAAGGCCTCACTTCAAAAGAAAAAAGAAAAAAGAAAAAGGTCTTGCTTCTCAAAGAAATAGGGAACTGAGCCAACTGTACAAAAAATAAGAGCCATTGCCCAGTTGACAAATGATCAAAGGATATGAACAGGAAGCTTTCTGAAGAAATCAAAGCTATCAATAATCACTTTAAAATGTTCTAAATCACCACTGATTAGAGAAATGCAAATTAAAACAACTCTGAGATAACACCTCACACCTGTCAGATTAGCTAACATGACTGAAAAGGAAAATGACAAATGCTAGTGGGGATGTGGAAAAATTGGGACACTAATGCTCTGCTGGTAGAATTGTGAACTAGTCTAAGCATTCTGGAGAGCAACTTGGAACTACCCCCAAAGAGCTGTAAAACTGTGCATACCTTTTGACCCAACAATACTTTTAGTAGATTTTTAGTAAAATCTAGTATCACAAAGAGATCAAAGAAAAAGGAAAATAACCTATTTGTATAAGAATATTTACAGCAGCTCTTTTTGTGGTGGCAAAGAATTGGAAATTGAGGTGATGCCTCTCATATCAATTGGGGAATGGCTGAACAAGTTGTGGTATATGATTGTGATAGAATACTACTGTGGTATAAGAAATGACAAATAGGATCATTTCAGAAAAATCTAGAAAGACTAATATGAACTGATGCAAAGTGAAATGAACAAAACCAGGAGGACGTTATACACAGTAACAACAATATTGTGAGGATGATCAACTGTGAAAGACTTTCTTACTCTGATCAAGGCAATGATCTAAGACATTTCCAAATGACCCATGATGAAAAATGGTATCCACCTTCAGAGAGAGAACTGATGGACTCTGAATGCACATTGAAGCATGCTTCTTTTTACTATCTTTATTTTTATTGTTTTATTCTGTTTTTATTTTCTTTTGCAACATGGCTAATAATATGTTTTGCCTGTCTGCACATGTAGAATCAATATCAAACTGCTTGCCTTCTCATAAACAGGTGCAAGGAGGGAAGGAGAAATAGAATTTGGAACTCAAAATTTTAAAAAAAAATTACTGTTAAAAATTTTTACATGTAATTGGGAAATATCTAAGAAAATACATAAAAATAATTAAAAATAAATGATTAATAATTGACTGACTATTATCAACTGACTTTGTACTTGTGGGCAAATCATATCACCTCTCTGGGCCACAGTTTCTTCATCTGTAAAATTAGTGGGTTGGATAAGATGAAATCTAAGACCCCTTCTAGCTCTAAAGGTATGATGCCATGACCTTAATATGCCACTGACATTAGTACATTAAATTCCTGAATTCTTATTGTTCTCACGTATATAGTATTTTGAAGACTTAGTAAGTATGTCCTTGACTTTCTCTTTCCTTCCTTTAAAATAGCTACTTCCCAAAATTTTAGCTGCAGTACTTCAGTCATCATTAAAAAACAAAATTCTTAGCCAGAACTTCTCTAAATTTTTTATTATTTTTTTTTCAGTTGTGGGAATGAGTGACTCACAGTGTTTGGACATAGTCCAGAGCTCCTCAATTTGCCATGTTGACTACTCAATCCAGTCAAACAACCACTCAATTCATATCAAAGTATTTGACTTTTTTTCATTGACTTGACTAATGTGATTGATGTGGCCAAATTAACCAGTTATTTTGTAATCATATAGACAGAACCTGAGACGTTTTTTTCCTTAATAAAGATATGACTGATGCTGGATAGAGACACAAAAATATCAACCGCTGTTTGTATTATATGATACACTCTTAATATATTATGCCTTTTCTCTGATATGTTCATTTTTAATGGACATATTGTAGAATATAAGTTCCTTGAGGTCAGAGACTATTTCATTTTTGTTTTTGTACCCTTAATATCTAGCATAATGCCTTGCATATAGGTTGCTTTAATGTTTTTTATTAAATTGAGACTATAGCTTACTAATGTTCATGGAATATTTAGTTTACTGTCCACTAAGACTCTTGGATTCTATTGTCTTTTTTTTCCCCTTGATTTATCCCACACCTAAGTCATGAATAATTATATTTCAAGATCTCATGTATCTATGATTTTACTAGTGTGGGTGCTCCTTCAGACATATTCAAATAGCAATTGCTCTACATATAATAGTCTTTGAGATTTGCTATGACAAAAAATTCTTTCCCCTGCAGTCAGTCTTGTAATGAGTCTATCCCTCCTTACTTATGTTGATCCTTTAACCATTGACATATATATAGTTCATCACTAGGTCTATATTCAATGCCTTTTCAGCTTGAAGGGATCATCCAGAGCTGACATCAATTTTAAGAATCCCAATCAATCTCCATACCATTATTACGATGGATCAGGGCAGGATGAATAAAAACTGATACTGAAATTACCACAGAGGTAACACAACTTAAGAAGATGGTCCTGAGCTTGTAGTCAATAAGATCCAAGTTCAAATTCTACCTCTGACATTTATAAGCTGTGTGATCTTGGACAAGTCTTTTGACCTCTAACGTCTCAGGCAACAGATTAGGATAGATTTACTCAATGATAATAAATTGTGTATTGGTTGGAGAAGTACTTACACTGGATGATCAGTGTAACAAAACATACTGCAGAAATCATGGATCCTTTGTGTAATCCTATACCAAAAGTACCAAGGAACAGATTATCATGTGAAAATGTATTTGGAACCTCCTGAAACATAAGCCTTCACAGAAAGGTTAGGTAGTAGTTGTAAAGCAAGATTCAGTAGTTAATAAGCTGTGGAGAAGGATGACTCACAATTCAATTAAATTCATATAAAGCACTTAGATGCTAAGGCAACAAGTACTATGTAAATGCAGAAGAGAACATGAGTTGTCATCCTCAGGGGAGGGGGAGTTGATGGATTTTTATTTAAATTTACCTTTTGTGCATTTTTACTGAAGAAAAATGAAAAGCTAATCCCCCATGCCTTCCTCAAATTAAGATCGAAAGATGCCAGTGTATCACATGTAAAAGTCATAGGTTTAAGAAGTAGTCTTGAAACACAATATGGAAGGAGTTCAAGAGCAAAAACAGGATGATGAAGAAATTTGAGAGTCAATGAAGACAGGCATGCAGAATTGGGGGATAAGTCGATCAGTGAATTGGGGGAGGAGTCTATTGTCTATTCTTTCTCCAGGGAAAGAAGGAAGGAAAGAAGGAAGGAATGAAAGAAGGAAGAGAGGGAGAAGGATTTATTAAGTTAGCATGGGCTAGGCACCATGCTAACCATTTAACAAATGTTATCTCATTCAATCCTAATAACAATCCTGGAAGGTGGTTTATTATCCTATTTTATTGTCAGTATTTTACAGTTGAGGAAATTGAAGATGAGAAAGGTTAAGTGATTTGTCCAGGGTCACACAGCTGGTAAGAATCTGAGGCTACATTTGAACTCATGTTATCCTGACTCCAGCCCAATGCTGTACCACCTAACTGTCTCAGTATATTAACATTTTTTCTGAATTTTACCTTTGTAAATTTTGAAGATGTCACCTTCAGACAAGAACCCCAACCTTATCCATTCCTAACTTTAAAGGAAGGCTGTTTAAGGCAGGGTAAGCTTCTGCTTTGCACTTTTATTTGCTTTTTTGGCCATTATTTCATTCACTGATTGAAATGTAAATCATGAGTTAGATGACGCACAAGACAGTCCCGTTGACTGCAACCCTTGTTGCAAATCTGGAATTTTAACCCAACTAAAAGATGAGCATTAGTGTTGTTACTTTTCTTTTCTTTTCTTTTTTTTTTTTGGTGAGGCGTTTGGGGTTCAGTGACTTGCCCAGGGTCACACAGGTAGTAAGTGTCAAGTGTTTGGTCTGAGACCGGATTTGAACTCCAGTACTCCTGACTTCAGGGCCAGTGCTCTGTCCACTGCGCCACCTAGCTACCCCATGTTGTTACTTTTCAAAAGAGCATAAAATGGACCATGCAATATATGTTTTTGATAAATGACAAACTACAAGGATTCATATAACTGGAAGGGACTTTAGAGGTCATCTTATTTAACTCCTTCATTCCAGAGATAAGAAAACAGTTGTGAAGTAGTTAAAGTGACTTGTTTCAGGTCACAGAAATAATAAGAAGCAAAACTTAGTTTAGTTTTGAACCTGAGTTCCCTGGTTCCAAATCCAGTCTATTTTTAAAAATTATACCATACTGTTTCTTATCATTTAATTTGTGTCAACAATGAAAAATTATTATTATTGTTGACAAAATAATTTCAAGTCAAGTCAACAAGCATTTATTAAAGACATATTATGTGCCAGTGATGCAGATAAAAAGAAAGGCATAAACAGTCTCTGCCCTCAAGGAGCTTATCACTTAATGAGAGAGATGACATGCAAATAACCATGAGCAAACAAGATAAATACAGGATAATTTTGAGATAATCTCAGGGAGAAGGTACTAGCATTAAAGAGGACCAGTAAGAGCCTCCTGTAGAAGATAAGATTTTAATTAAAACTTAGAAGAAGCCAGGAGGTGAAAAAGAGAAGAGAGGTAAGTCTTGGCATGAGAGACAACTAGCGAGAACACAGAGTTTAAAGATGGAGTGCTTTGTGTGAGGAACAACAAAGAAACCAGTGTCATTGGATTGTAACCTACATGGTGGGGAGTAAGGTGTAAAATAATTGGAAAGGTAAGAAGGAGTCAGGTTATGAAGAGTTTTAAAAGTCAAATGGAGGATTTTATTAATTTTTTTTTCTGAAGGTAATAGGGAGCCAGTAGAATTTACTGAATAGGGTGGGGAGGATGAAAAGAAAAGAAATAGATCTGGTTTTCTATCAAAGAGAATTCAATTATGAGGCATGTTTTCAATGTGATAGCCCTCTAGGCTAGGTCTTGTCCTTGCCCCAACCAACAAACATTTATTAAATGCCTACTATGTTCCAGGCACTGTGTTAAGAGCTGGGGATACAAAAAGAGGCAAAAGATAGTCCCTTTCCTCAAGAAGCTTTACAACCTAATAGGGGCAACATCATGCAAACAAACATATATGAAGCAAACTACATACAGAATAAATAGGAAGTAATTAACTGAGGGAAGGCACTAGAATTAAGAGGGATTGAGAAAAGCTTCCTGTGGAAGGTGGGATTTTAGTTGGAATTTAAAGCATCATGCCAGCATAATTCTAATACTCCACTTATAAGGTTTTGAAAGAATGGAAGGAATGTTCACTGATTTCCAATACTTGGTTCCTAAAACAATACTGAGCTGAATTTTTCAAAAGATATAATTTCTAAGTTTGCCTAGAGCAAAGTTGTTTTAAACACACAAATGACTGCAAAATTTCAGTTTATGACATCTTTGTTAGCGCCAACTTTCTTCAACATGTAATTAATTATTTTAAATAACAACTTTTAACTTTAAAAAGTTATACATTCACACACAGGCATAACCAATACATTTAAAGTACAATTAATAATAGGAAATTAAAAGCAAATAGTTGAAAAATCACATATCATATAGAAAACATATTTTACAATCTCTGTTTCTCTCCCTTTCTGTGTGTATGTGTGTATATATGTATGTATGTATGTATACACACACACACACATACATATATACACACAAACACACACGGAGGAAGAGAGAGAAAGAGAGATGTATATACAGGTACACTACTTGAAACCAGGTGGTACATTGGATAGAGTGCTGGACCTGGAGCCAAGAAGAACTGAGCTCTAATCTGGCTTTTCACACTAACTAGCTGTGTGACTCTGAATTTGACCTCTTGACTGCCATGTGTGTGTATACATAAACACATACATATAGATGTGTATGCGTATATGTATATACACACATCTTATATAAATGCTAGCTATTCTTATGTACACACGGTTATATTTATGGACTATGTGTATATACATATCTAAACACATATACATTTCTCATTTAAACACAGTCATTTAACATTTTGAGAATTATACAAACTTCTTCATGAAAGATCTGGAGTCAGGAATGACCAGGTTTCAAATAATTAATGAATTAATCATGTATTCATGAATGAATAAAAAGTATTTATTATATGCTGTAGGATCCTGAGCAAGTCACATAACCAGTTTAAGTTGTAGAGAAAAGCATCAATCTACAGTGCTGGGAAGTTCCTCTGCAGGCACTCCCTAAATCAGCGAAATCACAGGCCCCGTTTCTAGTCTATTGTCCAAAGCACTGCAATGAGCACTGGGAATAAAAGAAAAATAAGCCAGCATCTTCTGTCAAGAAAGTCATACTTCAATGGCAGACAACATATATGAGGGTGCAGTGATAAGGTTGACCAAGAGGCCTAGTGGTCCTTAAAGTGGCAAGGTAGATGGTGTCTCTTTAGTATTACTTCCCTTGATAAAAACCTTACCCCTATCTAATTTTGAACCCTTCAACAATGCTACGAACTTTAGTGGCAAGAACTTTTTCTTTCTGAGTCTTACAAGACCATTTTCTAATAACCTAAGATGTTTGTTCTGATTACTGGCCACTAGTAACTAAAATAGTGTTCAAGATTTCACATTAACATTGATATTTCACAAATTTCCTATTTCACATGGGGCAACCAGGATGTTCAGATAAAATCTGATCAAGGCATTAGATTAACCTAAATAAAATGACAATTTGGTGTAAGTGAGTGGGTGTGTCTCTACGTGGGGAGATAAAAATTAAAAGCAATAAATGATTTTATTGTTTTGCCTGATGTTTTTTCCAGTAGCCTGTACACAGATCAGTAATGAAGTATAGGCTTTATACTACGTTTATAGCTGGGGGAAAGGTTGAGACTATTTTATATGCATATATTCATTCATAAATATGTATATACATACGTAGAAGTATATATGTATACATATATGTGTCTATGCATATATTTCTACATATGCATATTTCTATTTCAAGCCAAAAGATAATTTCACCTGGAGATTGTGTGTGTGTGTGTGTGTGTGTGTGTGTGTGTGTGTGTGTGTGTGCGCGCATGCATATGTGTGAAAGCAGGTTTCTTGGCCTGAATTAGCCAGAACAATTTCTGTTTTACGTTTTACTTCTCCATTTGGTGTGGTGATACAGACAAAACATACAGGGTTGTATGCAGGGAGAGTTACTAATCATGCCATCTTAAGCCCATTTTGATGAAGATCCAAGTTTCTCAATGCTCTTTACTACAAAAACAGGTTAAAAAACAAAGTCGTTTTATGATACTTACAAGCATTTCCACATTGGCAAAAATGACTGGTATTAAAAGGGCAGTATCTGAGGAATTAAATCCAGAATGAGTTACACAGGTTGAAATCTGCTGCCAAAGCCACACAGAGGAGGTCATTGTGTTGGGCAATGCAAAAGGCATAGGTAATGAATTCTACCTGTGGTTTGTTACCCCACCTGCATCCTTCCAGCAGTACAAATTCCTTAAATTTCCAAAGATTGCTCACAAAAAATAGCCTTTTATCTACATATGCAGTACTAATGTGGGTAGCAACTCTCCTCTGCATTCTCCCTGTTGGGGAAGAAAGTCCAAAGTCTGGTGTGAGGTAAATCTAGTGAGAAATTGGAGCAGAAATCACAATGTTTATATCTAATATAGATTCTGAATATCCTTTATTTAAATTAAAAAAACAAAACTAATTTTAAATTCTTGTCTGAAACAAATTTTGAGAATTTTCAGTCCTCAAATTTCTCCTAACCTTACATCACTCAAAATATGACTTTCAGAGGAATTTGTTAACTAATGAAAACAGGAGTTTTGGATGAAAATTGAGCATTTCACTCGATGTCACTATGGTGACAATACAATAATTCATTCAACCCCCCCATTCTAATTCTGGTCTACAAACATGTTTGCAACTGGAGTTCTATCCCAAAGAGTACTATTCTGCATGTTATCTAGCATGACAGTAAGTGTTCAATAAATGCAAAACAATAATAATGACTAGAGCATTAATACAAAGAGCAGACCTTCTGTGTTACCTATTACCTATTGTGGTATGGGGTTGGCGTTGGGAGGGGAGGGAATAGGATCAATAATAAAGTGAGAGCCTCAGCATTGGGCAGTCAAATCACAATGTTAATGACAGCTGTTCATGACAGTTTCCAGGCTTCTCACATAGCAAAAGGGAGCATTTGCCTTCTTTGCATTTCAGGGGCTACTTATAATCATCCAACTATTTTCCCTCTACTTTCATTCTAATCACCCTTCCCTTCTAGGTCCTTCATCATTAGACACCAAACCAACGCTTTTGGATGCATACTTCAATATTTTGAGAAACTATAATTTTATCAGTGGAGGTACACAGATGGAAATGTCAACCCCTGCATAACTCAGGAGACGGCTTTCAAGGATTATTGTGAACAAACTTATATGCCTGAAGCCAGCATGGTGGGACTCACCAAATTTACCTTGTTTGGTCATAATAGTCATACATCACTAGACCTTAATTGGACCTATGTTTAAAGTCTTTCTAGCTTGTTGGAATCTTCCAGAGTTTGTACTCAACTGGCTTAACTTTCGGGAATCCAGTCACTGGCATACCTAAATGAGGCAATGAGACTTTCAAACCTGATATTTCTAGGGATCCATCATCTCATAGCTGTGGGTACTACTTTCACCAGTGACGAATATAACTTCTTCATGCCTTTTCATTTTATCCACACCATTCTGTAAAATCCTCCATAGGGGAAGGATTTTGCCAACACACTTGGGGGGGGGGGGGTGTTCCTGCAGACCTCTTCTTGATTGCGTATAATCACCAATATAATACATGGGCTAGGTATCCCGTACTTTCAGTATATGGCCATCTCCCTGTCTGATGAAATTTCTCCTTGATGCTATGTTGTATGCCACTTTATTAATTTAAGTCATCATTCATAATTAGGAAGCCTGTGGCCACTGTGTGTCTTTATTGCTTTTTAGGAGGCCCATTACATTTATTCTTAAGAGACTGTAGTAGTCTATGATTCACATGCAAGCCCACAGGAAAGTAATTTTCTTTCTTTTCTTCCTTCTTCCCTCCCTCTCTCTTTCTTTCCCTTCTTGCTCATCAGATTACTTTTTTTGAAAATGAGAGATTACAGTGATAAAAGTAGATGTTCATCTCTCACCTAAATGGCCTGATATTTTGAGTTTTACCACCCTAGCTACAGTCAGCTGAGAATGGAAGAATTTTTGGCAATGGTGATGGAAAAAAATGAAAATATGAGGGTTATGTGAAGAAATAAATGATACCTCAAATTAACCAGAGGTGAGGGAATGTTGCTTAAGGAATAAAACAACTGGTTGGAGTCCTGAAAGAATTTAAAAGAGTTGATGCTTAGGTAAGGAAAATTCTAAGTTGACTCTAAGGGACACAGAGGTGTGCTGGAATAAGCACTAACTCTCTCTTTTCTAAACTCTCATAGCACTTGATTTATATGTATTTCTTATCCATTTTAAAATTTCTGAATTCCAGTTATTTGTATACATGTCTTATATTCTCTAGCAGACTAGACAGACATAATCCTAAAAGGCAAGGAGCCTGCATTATTTGTCTTTGCAGCTCCTTGGTCAATACTATGTGTTTAACAAATTTTATTTTCACCAATTAGGACTCTAATAGACAGAATAAGTCAAGAAAAAATGAGTATTGTTTAAAACAAACCTGATTGGTGTAATATAGTTACTAGTGGGGACTACGTGTGTATATGTTTATAAAATTCACTTATTAAGGGGCATAAGTAAGTTTTATCAATGAATGTACCAGAGAATATTTCTTCAATTCCTGCTTGTTTTTGGGAAGTGTGATGCCATACTCAATGAGCACCATGAATCCATAAAATCTAAGGAAAATTAAGAAAGTACAAGAAGTATTTACATAAAAAGACACCACTGAAGTATAGATTTGTCCCTAAAATAGGCTTTTTGCAGTAAAAAGGCTAATATATTTGGGGCTAAAGTAAAGGACTTCCCTTCACAGACAATGCTACAGAGGTACCACTGTATTCCTGGAGAACCAGGTGGCCACATACATGAACCACCAAGTTTTACCAGTGCTGAATAATAGGCTACTTTGGATGCTTTGGAGTACAATAAGATATACATATAAAAAAGACACAAATATATATATATATAATATAATATATAATAAATAAATATAAATATATATCTATAAAAATATATATGCCACCTATTATTAGCTAGGTATAAATATAATGGAATACTGAGGGTCATTACAGAGAATAGAATAGACATTAACTTACAAGAATATGAAAATCAACTTTTGCTACAAAAAAGATGAAAGTAACCATCATTTCAAACAATGATTCACTGAACATTCCAATTGCAGATGTCAATGAATCAATCCCTAGCCTAAATATGTGGCTTAGTTCTCCTGAGTCAGTCCCTGATTTTGAACATTTGCCTTCATTTACTCTTCCCTTCCTGGGATCTTCAACTACTTTCAGCACTGGACCTTTCCCTCTACCTTCAAATATGGATAAGTCTCCCCCATGTAGAAAAATCTTTCACTTTATACTCCTATAATTTCTCTTTTTCCTATTTATGTATCTCCTTTTCTTCCACAGCAAAACTCTCACTGCTATCATTTCTTTATCATCTACTTATGTCTTATCTTATCATCTGGCTTCCATCCCCACTATAATGGACAGTGAGGGGGTTGGACTGACTGGAACAGGAGGTTTGTATTGGGAAGAGGTGGTCTTAAATGGGTTGAAAGAATCCTTCATCTTGGTTTACTGGATCCATCTCTTAGTTCATCTCCCCCATTCTACCACCCACATAACAGATTTTAAAATGTACATATAGTGCTTTGAAAACCTTAAAGTGCTATACAAATGCAAGCTATTATTAGGAATAGGGACTGGACCTATAATTTCATTAGGATAAGCAATTCTCAAGTGAATAAACAGCCACAACCAATGCAGGTCTACATCTTTCTGTAATTTATAGTCTTACAGAGCTGTCTAGTGCAGTGACATCAAACCAAAATAAATGGGGCCCACTATACCTTATATAAAAAACCTTACCATAGCATATTGACTTAGAAAACCACATTCTCTATTTTCCATTGTAATTTTATTTATTTTGTTAACCTGCTTCAGGGCATGCTCCTGTGCCCACAGGCCACATGTTTGACACCTCTGGCCCAGATAACTAAGAGATGAAGTGACTTGGGGTCACCTAGCCAGTAACGTTTCAGAAGTGAGACTTGAATCCAGATCTGCACTTCAGGGCCAGCATTCTATCTGCTATACCACATTGCCTTAAAAATGACAAAATTTTTAGTCCCCTGCTCTTATTTCCATAAGATACCTCATCTGGACTTGCCTCTGGTTTCTCTCTACGTAATTCTTCAAGATCTGTCTTCTTCAATCCAATTTTAAACGTTTTCCTTCTAGCTCAAAACCATCTAGGCTCCCAACTCCTTGAAGAATAAAAAAGCCCAAGTGCCTTACTATAACCCTGAGTGCCCTCCATTCTCTACAATTGACCTCTGCAGCCTAGGGTCACCCTGTTAGGCTATACTCCAATAAAAATATTTATTGCCTCCCTAAATAGTCTGTGTCCATTGTCTACTCCACAACTTCAATAATACCATTCCCCACATGCCCTCACTTCTAAAACCAAAAGCCCACCTCCTCCATGCAACTTTAAACATCAGCCCACAGGATGCTGAGCAAATACGACTGTGGATTTCATTTTTTTAAAATCTTTTAAAATGTATGTCCTTTCTCTTCAATTAGACTATAAGATTTGGGAGTATAGGAACCATGCATTTGGATAATAACAGTTAACACTGATAAAGCACTTACTTTGTGCTAGGCACTGTGTTATTATTGTTGTGTGGTTTCAGTTGAATCCTACTCTTCATGACCCCATCTGGGGTTTTCTTGGCAAAGATACTGGAGTGGTTTGGCATTTCCTTTTCTAGCTCATTTTACAAATGAAGAAACTGAGGGTTAAGTTACTTGCCTAGGATCACATAGCTAGTAAGTGTCTGAGGCCAGATTTGAACTCAGGAAGATGAGCCTTCTGACTCTAGGCCCAGCTCTCTATCTACTAAGCCGCCTGCCCTCAGGCACTGAGCTAAACTCTTCACTGATCCTTACAATAGACCTGAAAGGTTGGTAGTATTATTATTTCCATTTCACAGAGGAGGAAACTAAGGTAAACAGAGGGTTAAGTCACTTGCCCAGAGTCATACACCTAGCAAGTGTCTGAGGCCACATTTGAACTTAGGTCTTCCTGATTCCAGGCCTGGCATTCAATCCACTGTAACACCTAGCTGCCCAAATCTCTGAAACTGTGAATACTGCCTTCTAATCAGTAGATGCTTAATAAAGTTGGTTTTTTTGTTTTGTTTTGTTTCGTTTTATTTTTTGGGGTTTTTTTGCTTAGGCAATCGGGGTTAAGTGACTTGCCCAGGGTTACACAGCTAGTTAAGTGTCAAGTGTCTGAAGCCAGATTTGACTCCAAGGTCGGAGCTCTATCCACTGCGCCACTTTGCTGCCCACTAATAAATGCTTCTTGAGACAATGAAACATGTCTCCCAGAATTCATTCCATCTTATCTACTCTTTAGTCCTCACAAATCTCACTTACAAACATCTCCTAGCCTCTCTAGTACTGCTAATACCACATTCATTTCCAAAGTGGTTTTGTGACCTAAACAACTACACATAAAAAAATAAACTAAAATTTCCTATTTACCGTTTCCAGATTCATTTTAAACATCAATTAGTTCATTACATCTATTTTTGTTCTTAAATTTGTGCCTTGAACCAAGGAAAGTACGAACAAAAAAAGAAAGGATTTAGAAACATCTCTCCTTAAAATGGAGTTGGTATCCTTCTTGTTTCTGAGATTTTTATTACTTAGTAGAGAAGGTGGTAAGTTAGTATAGCCTTTTTAGGGGACAGCATTTCTTTATAGAGTAGGAATTTAAGAGAATTGGTTGATACTCAGATTGAATTAAAAAAGGGAAATAAGTTTCAATCTACATCCCCTTCTTTCAAAGAAAGAACAGTTATACCATCTCCAAAAAGCTCTCAGTTTGATCTTTGTGCCAATAAGACAATACTGGAACACGAATGAATATGGCGTGTGCATTGAAATGATACAGCAGAACATGGGTTACTGGACTGTCTAATTATAAGAGAGACCCAAAACACCTTATCCATGTTAAACTCTCATTATTTTGATGTGGTTAGAATTATCAAGATTTCACTGGAGATGAGAGGAGGAGAAAAAAGTTTCACCAGCTCTTCTACGTGCACAAGAATTTTCTAATGCAGACACCAGCAATGAGATGGCAAGGTTGGAAGGGGAAAGGGGTAGAGGATCTGTAGTATTTCATCTGCTCCAAGACCAATGCTGGTTTTGGCACCATTCTCACTCTAGTGAGTTGCAAAAAAACAAGCAGGTGCTAGCAATCTGAGAGACCACATGCCAGCTACAGCTGCTTCAAACTGATTCAATTACATCTGCCTGAATAGTCCCAGGACATCAAACTAGTTGAAGAGATCCGTAGGATGAAAAGAGGCTCAGTCCCATCTTGATACTTACTGCCCAGTTGTAACTGACCTCAAGTGCCTAAGGCTTTATATAAGTGATCACTTCAAACCCAAGGACTTCAAGGGGGAAAAGAAATAACAGGAATATGTCATTTTACTAGGGATTATGCCATACAAAGGGGGTGGGAGAGAGAGAGAAAAAGCACCTCTAAGCTAAGTGCTTAAAGTTCCATGGGAACTGGGACCTTAAAAAATACTTTGAAACAGCCTGACTTTGTCATCTCATTTCCCAAAACACTGGGTGCAGCACATTTACCGAACATGCTCTTGCGATCGGGACTTCGCTCCAAACCTTGTTTGTACAAAAAGGGGCCAAGCAGCTGGGAAATTCTGGAGTCTAGTGTGTCCTCATTAGTTCCCATCTGCCATCAGAACTCAGCTCATGGCAAGTTTGGCTAAGTCCTGGTGTTCTCAGGTCCAAATGTGGGTCAGTTTTAATTACACTATACAGAATTCTGTGTTCAGTTTTTAAATCCTTATTATACAGCACAGAGGAATGGGCAGTTCTCCAACTAATCAATTTTTTAAAAGGACATATATAAAAATTTTAAACCAAGCTAGACAGACAGTGGGTGGGGGGAAAAAAGATCTTGATGAGTGAGTACAGGGGTTATAGTTAAGAGAACTGTTAGCAAAATTGGGTCACCAATAAGTACTGCTTTAAAACTTCAAAGTGTAGAGCAAGCCTTTTTTTTTTCCATTTGTAATTTGGGGAAACTCAGGGACAAGAAGTACTCAATTCATCCTGCTCTACATTGGCATGAATAACAATAATACCAAATCCAGTTTAAGCACAAGGCATCTACATAGATCCTGACTTCCATATAGTGAAACAAAGACTTACATAGCCCTTCACCCTAATTCTTCCTAATATCCATCCTTCATAATAAAAAGTGAAAGAAACAGTAGATTCATGGTAGAACACAAAGCAAAGATGAGAGAGAAATACAACACATGGGCTGAGAAGAGCAGACATTGGGACACGATTTGGCTCTCAAGGCATCTCTACAAATATGGCCAGAATCTACTATTGATGTCTGTGTTCAGTATTCATACATACTATTTAAAAACCTCATTAGATGCAGCACAGCTTAAATATTAATTCTTCAAAGACAACAATCTGTGCAAATTCTGGAGTAGAGAAGTTTGTCACCAATGACTAAGTATAAAATGGCCTGGTCAACCTTTCTTGTTAAGAGGAAGGCCTTTTGGCACATGTCCACCAATGGCAGAAGGAAATATGCCCGAAGCACTTCTGGCTTTTGATTTCGATTTTGTAAAACAATATATTTAATAGTAAAATGGTATTAATAGCCACCTGTGGCCCACCCACGCTCCAAAATGAGATTTTCATTATTCATTCATGTTTGCCACAGTCCAGACTCTTCTTTTGACACCACGAAAACCAAGTGTTTCAGACAGAGGAGTGGTACCCAAGGTTGTTCATGTGCTCCCAAGGACAATGACTTACTCCATATATCCTTAAAATCCCCAGACCTCTTATTCCTCCCACTTTGCTGAATGGGTTTCAGGAAAATATCACTGCAGCACAAACCTAGCTTGGCAGAAGAAAAGGAGTTATTATAATTATGTTTTTTTACACTTTAGAGATAACTAAGAGTCTATCACCCATTCAAATCCAAACATTCTACTTTTCTACTAAGGAGGAATCAGCCTAAGGGGGCATATGGACATTTTAGCACAATGTTTTCCTCCTCAATATTAAAACAAGAAAGAAAAGACTTACTTAGCTACTTACTTCAAACTAGACTCAATGAACTACAGAGATTGTGTAGCTTGCGGTAGAAACAGATGCAACTGACAATAATGATTCTTTTTCATGTCAATAAAAGTTGAGACAACTTACTTGATTGGTAAACAATTTTTATTGGGCCCCCCACTTGCAGCAAAGATCTGCCTGCTGGCCTCTTACTACAAAAGCAACAGTCACGGGGTAGCACTATAAAGTCAATCTATCCTGGCTATTCTACCAAGCCTCCATACCTTCATGTAGTCAGGTAGTAAGGTCTCTAAAGTGCACAGCATTCTTACATAAATTTCTTAAATAACCCAATAAAATCAAGCACGCAAAATTTTATATAGCAGTCTTACTAATTAGCTAGCCCACTTACTGAACTGAGACCCACTGTCCGACCATTCTCCCCAAAAGTTATAGATATCCCAAATGACAGAATATTTCATGAATAACCCTCTTCATGTGTGGTACTGACAATCCCTACAATTCCCTATATCATCCTTTATATGTATGCCCCTAATGTTTTAGTAGGTGGCCAATGGTTTGAGGCAGATTTTAAACTAAGGTTTTCTATTAAGCTCAAGCTTCAGCTTCAGCAGCTTATTCAGGATCCTCATAGCCTAATAGTATTTAAGCACTTCAAATGAACTGGGCTGCTCAAAGAGTCTTTATGGACTCATTTGAAATATCTGTAGTCACATGAGAATCACATGCTGTGTAAATCTTAATCCACCCCTTGTCTCCTAATGAAGAAATTTATGTATGACTTCAACAACCAAATTCAAAATTTCTTAACTCACTGGACTTGGACGAATCCATATTATTAGAATACATTTTAGTG
The DNA here is from genome assembly GCF_900497805.2 of Vombatus ursinus. Taxonomy (NCBI): domain Eukaryota; kingdom Metazoa; phylum Chordata; class Mammalia; order Diprotodontia; family Vombatidae; genus Vombatus; species Vombatus ursinus. The sequence continues at coordinate 24,935,861 of NW_020941197.1, forward strand.
AACACATCTGAGGGTCAGCACACTGTGGTAGTCACATGCTATCTGGTTGGAGTTCATTTATTTCTTGATGGTAAGCAAATTATTTCCTAGTCACTATGAGATCAGTTTTGTGATCTTTATAAGACTTTTCTTGTGACGATGCCTCAAACTGGTCCTGCTCAGCAGGGAAATCCTTTGGAAGTCTATGGCCCCAGGGCCACAGAGATGGTACAATTAAGTCCTGGGACCCTCTAATCAGGAGGTTCCTATTGCCATTCCTGAGATGTCACACTAAAACTGTGGTAGCAGCTAATGTGCAGTCCTATACTAACAAGTGCCTTGGTTCTTTAATTTCTGACTTAAGAGTTGACAAGGGCATGGAGTTTAATTTCTCACACCATAGCTCATAAGAAAAATGTTACACTCTTTGATTGGTTTCTTACCAACTGGGATGGGATAGAGTGAAGGCATCAAGATACCCTAAGTCTGGAGCTACCTAAGAGTATCACTTATTGGATCGCCTAAAAGGTTAGGGTACTTACTACATTTTAGAGTAAAGGATACAATGGTCAGTGCCATTTAGTGTGAATGTCAAATGTTGTATATTTGTCCATGTGAAACCCCAATGACCCTGCTTAAACAGGTATTAACCACCCATTACTAGGGTAAAATACCTGAAAGAAATGGGATGAAGCTTTGCCCTTGCAACACTTTACTTCTGTTTTATGATCAACTAAAAATCAGCCAATGAAAAGACACCAAAATAATCAACATTAGTACTGTAAACACAAAATTCATTACTTCTATGCACTGACTGTGCACTATCTGACAGATTTATAACATGCCCTTATCTGTCCAAGGGAGGAGTCCAACAACGTCTCATTTCTCATTAGAAAAAATATTCAGGATGGTGGTACTGAGATAAAACGTTGCAGTAAGTTAAGCAACAACCTATTAGACAAGGAAGAGGAAGAAGACAAGGAAAAGAGGAGGAAGAAAAGGAGGAGGAAGAAAAGGAGGAGGAAGAGTAAGTGGCAAAGGAGTAGGAGAAGGAGGAAGAAGAGCAAGAGAGGAAGGAAGAGGATGAGAAGCAATAGCAGTAAAGGTGGTGGTGGTAGTAACAATGATAATAATGATGATGATAATAATAGCTAGCATTTATATAGCACTTTAACGTTTGCAAAGCACTTTACAAATACTAACACATTTTATGTTCACAACAAATCCAAGAAGTAGCTGCTATTATTATCCCCATTTTTACAGATGAGGCAGCTGAGGAAGACAGAGGTTTACAACTTGACCAGGGTCACACAGCTAAGACACAAAGGATCTAAACTTATTTCTATTCTGTAAACAATTTCCTGAATAGCTTTAGTGAGAATCACTTAATACCAGCCTTAAGACTAACATCAATAACTCACATTTATATTGTTCTTTAAGATTTTAAAAAGCTCCCAGTGGTACATATATGATTACCTCAATTATGCAAATGAGGAAACAGACTCATAGAAGCTACATAGATACATAGACTTGTCTGGGGTCACATGGGGTGAGAGTCAAGATTCTCATCCAAGTACAAGATCTAGTGTTACTTTTGTCTTTTGAAAGAGTAATCATATAATCACTTTTTAAAAAATTAAAATAGGTCATAAAAAACGAAAACAAATGTGAAGGTGGGCTCAAATTCTGCATATAACAAATATGCAAATGCTTGACAAAAATAATGGGATGGGATTGTTATTTTTTAGTTATCTCTAATCAGTAACATGAGTGCAAAAAAAAAATTATCCAAAATGTATTACATGTAATAACAGTCTCCAAGACTATATAAGTATCCATTTTCTATATTAATGGATTAATCAGAGTGATCTACAAATAACTATCAAATGGGCCAATAAAAGGGAAAAAATAACACTAGCTCAAGCCAAAGTTTACATCACTAAGCAAAATGGTAAAGAAAACAATGTCCTTTAGACACTTACTCAAGCTACCATATCTTGAAAAAATATATAATTTCCCCAAATCTTTTTTTTTCAAACTTCAGTCACATAATTTTCACACACACACACACAAATAAGTCACAGATCAAATATGGTAAATGGATAATTAACACATTTTTTTTAACAATCCAAATAATATTCAGAAAGTAGAAATATCAGGAAATAAATATATAATATGCTAATAAGCAATATTTAACTGATGGAACACTAGATGACTAAAAAGTATGGGAACCAAAGATTCCAAAGCTTCCTTTCACAAAATAATGTTTTCATGATCATGAGGTCTGCTTAGCTTAACTCTAGATTTTAGTCTCTAACTCTCCTAGCATTATTATTCTATTCTCACTTATTTGTGTTTTTTTCCTCTCGAACACTCCTTCCAGCACCCTTTTCCTTCCCCCTCCTAACACATGCACAAAACAAGAAACCATCTTATAATATACACTTATATTTTCTGAATATGCCCCATGTGTCCACTAATAGCCAAATGCTTTCAAATCTGTTCAGCTAAATGGATCAATAACTACATCCAGCCTCACATGATGGGGTTGCCAGCATGGTGAAACAGAGCCAAACACAAAATGCCTCTACCAGGACAAAATTATCATTAACCCAGTTATCTGCAGATAGCTACTCTCCACAGGTACTGGTCAAAGAAGTTAGCAATATATACTATATACGGCCAGCAGTTACAAAGAAAATATTTAAAACTCAGAATTATGACATGGAGAAAAAAAATAGTCCCTCTTCTGGTAAACATTACAAGCTAAGTGAAGGCATATCTGTTGAGGCTAAAAGCAAGGAGTTTAAAGTGAGCAAATACAGCAGATGAAGGATTAAATCAGGTAAGAATCTTTCATGCTCAGTGTACTCTACCCACGTAATTGAACACAAGCAAACTGCTAACAAGCTGCTTTGTGCTCTAACTCGTAAGTCACAGCTGCCAGCAACAATTGGGCAGGTGCAACCAAGCTTTTCAGGATTCTTGCCTGTTGCCCAGGAACCAAAGAGCATTTGAGATTTTTAAACAGGTGCAAAAACAGGGCTTTTTTTTTCCCCTTTTCTTTCTTTTTTTCTCCACGACTTGTCCTCTTATATGTGAGACAGTGAAGAAGCATCTGCAACCACTCCTCAGATGAAGTCAGCTCTTGAGTCACCTCAAGATTAGTGGAAAATAAAGTTCAAAATTAAATAAGGATTTCAAATCTTCACTGTTGTAATAGTCTGATCCAAGAACAGTAGTGTTCCATCAGGCCTTCTCCTTTCTCTCTTGTTGAATCATACTATGTAATTAAATATCATAGCCCATCAAGTCTTAGAAATTACTCTGCAAAGGTGACACAATGAATATTTATACATTTACTTATCACCTTTTGAAACTACCCTTTCCTTTTTTACAAACCTATGAGAGGAAGTGGTAATATACTAGCACTTAATGAAATGGATTTAATGTGGATTTACATTACTTATGGATATTCCACATATATACCTGTGTAGACATGCAAAGTACAAACTATAAAATTCATAAAGTATATAATAAAATCAAACATAATTTTCAGAGATGACACCCATATTTAAACTCAGACATGTTCTGTGCGATATAAAGGTAAGAGGGGTAAGTTGAGTTCCTTACCCATATTTTTACTGATGCCCTTCTTACATAAAATCAAGGAGAAAAGGGTAGAAAAAATGTAATGCCTCAAGAGTGGAATCTTCTGCCAAATCTTTTCTTAAAGGACATTACAAGTGACCTTTAGGTGATCCACATATGTGTACACACACACACATACACACACACACACACACACACACACGCCCCCAAGGTGAGTAATAACAGCAATATATCAGAAAGTATATTTGTAATAGGTGATATGAAAAGTCACCAAGGCTTCCTACACCCTGGACTGTTTGAAGAGCCTGTGCACTCAATGGAAGAAAACACAAGCCCATAGAAGGGATTTTTTTTTTTGGTGTATCTCCAAGACAGTTGCTATACTAATACCAACATGAATACTGCTATCTAAAATGGAGCCACTAGGATTTATTTCACCTACTCTGTTTTCAGTCTAGATGGAAGACTGGTGAGGAATAAAGGTTTTCTTGTAAGGCAGCCAACAAAAAATAAAAGTAAACTTAGAATTTTCATTAACTTTAAATTACAAGAACAAATAGAAATAAGGATTGATATGAGCAAAAGGGAGTTCTAAAGCCTCACCAGATATAATATATAATACCTCAACCCAAACATACTTTGGGACAATTGCCAGAGAGGCAGATATAAATGTATGTGACTGAATAAGACCAAAATGAAAGAAAGTGCACAGAGCTTGCAATTGGATTGAACAGGTATTTACAACTAAGCAAAGAAATAATACTTCACAAAGATGAAATTCTGATCTAAGCTACTGTGACTCTGGAAAACAAAATAATTCCTCATACTATTCATTGAAAAATAACAATCAATTACCATCATTCTTCTATACTCCCCTCCCCTGGGAGGGAGAGCTGATGGTAACAAGTAGTAAGGTTGGTTGTTTTGACTGCAATTGTTCTTTAAAACTAAACACCACAAATTGATCCTTTTAAAAGAAATGGATTAATTTAATCACACAGAGAATCCACTAAGGAGATTACAATGAGAACAGAAGCATGCTCTCTCCACTACTTCCTTACAATGATACATATAGGGGAGGTTTCTAAACACTCATGTCCCAATACCATATAAGCTTAAAAGCCTACACCACATTCCAGGATCCAGTTATACAATTTCTACTGACTTGATGAAATTGCTTGAGCCATTTACATGGAACCATGGCAGAAACATCATAAGTGGAAAAAATCTGTTTAAATATACTAAAGAAGCTCATACCTGACAGATGAAAATAAAGTTATATGCATTTTGTCCCATATCTACTAGAGCTCTAAAATATTATTCAGAATAACATGTTGTGACATTCTAAGGCGGGTTCTTAACCATTTTTCTGTCATGGAATCCTTTGGCAGTGTGGTGAATACTATGGACTCCTGCTCAGAATATTTTTTTTAAATGCATAAACTAAAATACATAAAATGACAAAGGAAGCCAGAAACCAATTATATTGAAAATACAATTATTAAAATATATTTTAAAACATATTTAAAAACCCTAGGTTGAGACTCTCTACTCTAGGAGAAGAAATTCTAGGGAAACATGAAAAATATATCATTACATATGCTATTCCTGTACCTCACACATAAATATATCTAAGTCACTTCGGGCTTATTTGTGGCTTTTATTTTTTTTTTCATTTTCTTTATATAATCTAATTGAGAAAGAGTAATACATAGGATTTCAGGGTATGGAAAATATTCAACCTATTCATGATCTATTTTACCAAAAATGTTATACTAAGTGTTTAGGTAGTGTTTTTAAACTTTTTAACTCTGTCCTAAAAATACTGGTGGCACAATGGATAAAGTGCTAGGTCTGCAGTCAAGAAGAATCATCTTCCTGAGTTCAAATATGACCTTACATACTTATTAGCTGTGTGAACCTGGGCAAGTCACTTAATCCTGTTTGCCTCAGTTTCCTCATCTGTAAAATGAGCTGGAGAAGAACATGGCAAACCAGTCCAGTATCTTTGCCAAGAAAACCCCAAATGTGGTCACAGAGAGTCAGACATGACTGAAAAATGCCTAAATAAAAATACTGGCTTTACATTAGTTGAGGGTGGGAGACGCAGAAAAAAGAAAGCATCAGAAATAATACAACTCCACTGAATCCTGAAGGATTCTACTACATACTGAATGAGCTCTCTTCACAAAGGCAGGCTATACCCAACCTGGCCACAGAAACTATAAATAAGCCCTAGAGGCTGACCAAGGCAGATGGGGGTGAGGTGATTTGCTCAGGCTCACAGAGTCAAAGTCCAAGGCAGAATTTGAATATAGCTCATCCTTACTACAACTTTCTGTCTTCTACACCAATGGTGTCAAACTCAAATGGAAGCTGAAAAAAATCTTATATAAGGATCCCTGTAGGCTATATATTGACTTAATTTTAAAATGTAATGTTATCTGTTTTATTTTATTTTTATTTATTTTGTTAAACATGTCCCAATCACATTTTAATCTGGTTCACCTCACTTAGTGAGTCAGAGTTGTGGGCTGCATACAGGCATTCATGTTCTGTACTACACCCATACTGCCTCTATTGCACCTGATAAAAAGGCTAAAACATTTCTGCTGAATGTGTAAGATACAGTATAGAAACCTTTTCAGTAACAGTCCAGTTTCTCTTAGTACCTGTCTTCATGATGTAGGACTTGTTTCCTCTAAGTCAGCATTCCTACAGATAGTATCTAGATTCAAGTTAACAAAATAAACACATCTGGAATGGTACCAAACTTAAAGACGGGTCTAGTCTTTTTGGATCAAGTATCCACAAAGAGGGGATTTTTCTATGACTGGACAATTCATTTTAATGTCTTACTGGAATGGGTGGCAGGAACCATTTTTACCTGGTGAGATCAGTGCTGCCATTAGTGCATAAGAGAACCAGAGGAGGTATTTTTGTTTGTTTCTAAATCAAGCTAAGCACCATCTTTATGGAGAGTACTGTGTTCAGTTCTGGGCACAACAGTTTAGGAAGGGCATTGATAAGCTGTAAAGCCTGTAGAGGAGGGCAAATGGAAGGATGAAGATCCTTGAGTCTACACCTTGAGTCTGTTGAAGAAAGGATGTCATGACTGGAGAAGAGAAGACTTGAGGGGAACAATGACTGCCATGTTCAAGTCTGTGAAGAGCTGGAAGGTGGAAGAGAGAATAGTCTTGTTCAGCAGCAACAGCTAGAAGTGGCAAAGAAGTAAGTTCAGTGCTGCTGCCAAGCAAAACATGCTACCCTTACATCTGCTCCTGTGTTGAATGGGCTGCCTGCCTCAAGGGGTGGCAGTTTGCCCTCCACTGGAGATCTTCAAGTAGGGGGTGAATGAGCTGACTACTTGGCAGGTGTGTCATCCTTGTCAGGGATTCCTTTTTGGATCAGATTGGACCAAGAGTCAATAAGGTACATTTCAACTCCGAAATTTTGTGATTCTACAATTCCATGAAATGGGAAGGATAGCTCGTCAAAGGCATTGGGCAATTATATGGGTAGAATTCATACTCAACTGTTGAGCTCTTATTTTCCTCATATGTAAAATGCTGATAATACCTATAGCACTTACCTCAAAGGGTGATTATAAGAATTAAATGAGATAATGTATGTAAAACACTTGGCAAACCTTAAAGAGTTATAGATAGTCTATGCTGGCTATCAGCATCTTACCTAGTTGATTTCATGTCCAAGTCAAAAATTTAAAACTGTACCCTTCCTACACCAGGGATACAAAGTTTAAGGTGGTAGATACACATTTTACCTATCTTTTTCTGTGCCCTTTAGTTTTGCAAGGCTAAGTTACAAGCTTAACCTCATATGCCTTTTACTTCTTACACATGGCTCCACTGGCTGCCCTTAGAACACCTTTGAAACTGACTACAGTCATATAATCATATTAATAGCTACATCAAGCAACACTTGTGTGACATTTCATATCCAAAGTTAGAAAGCACCAGCAATAAGCACCACACCCATGGCTGTAATGAAAACATTTCAGAAGAAAGAGTCAGCAGGCTTGAACACTCTTTGTATAACAATACCACCCAGCTTCTCTAGATTAAAAAAAAAAAGACAATAATCAAATGTCATATTTAACTGAAACAACTGAGAAAAGAGAGAGGAAAATGATTATGATTGCTCAGATGAAATCTTGTCATGGTGTGATGGCTTCTTTAATAATTTCCTGTGGACAGTATCACTTTTTATGTACCCTTCTACAGACAGCCTTCAAAGCAGTCCAGCTTGCCAAGGATTCTTAACCTGAGAATCTGTGGATTGATTTCAGGGAGTCCGTGAACTTGAATGGATAAAAATAAAACTACATCTTTCTACCCACCAAGCTATGTATGCTTATGTATTTTATTTATACATTTACAAATATAATTCTGAGATGGGGTCTTCAAGCTTCACCAGACTGCCAACGGGAATGTTGGCACACTTTTAAGTTTATGAGGAATTGGGATATGAGTGTTCATAAAAGCACCCCTACATATACCATTGTGAGGAAGTAGTAGAGAGATCATGCTTCTGTTCTCTGACAAAGGGGTTCATGACACAGAAAAAAGTTAAGAAGGCCCAAGGTAACAAGTTTGGTAGGTTTTGTACACATGACACAAAAATGTACAAGGGTCATTTTTTAAATGAGATATTGGAGAACAAATTGAAGTAATCAGATACAAGTAGGTTATATTTGTGTTCACACAAATGGCAACAGGAAAAAAAGTCTTCTATTACTCTTACAAACACAAGGTTATTATATGTGCCCCCCTAAATACATATGGATGGGTTGTGCATATCTCCATGAGGTGGAGTTCCATTTAATATAGCTCCTAGAAGAATACAATTACATTTGCTTTAAGATTGCTGTGGCATGGTATAATGGATGGGCAGCTGGCCTTGCAGTCAGGAGATATGAGTTGAAGTCCTGATTTTAACCGTCTTTAACCCTCTTCACTAGCTGTGTGACTATGGACAAATGGGCAATGAACTCCCTCATCTATAAAAAATGAGGAAGATGGTTCAGATTCTTAAGATCTAGCCTGCTTGCATTTGTGATACAAATGCTCAGATTCTTTAAAAGTCTAGGCAAGGGCTCAGATTTTTATAATCTAGCCAATAGCTCATAAATGTTTAGATTCCTTTAAGAGTCTGGCCAGTATTATGGATCTTTAATACACCTTGTCTTCGACTGAAAGGCTTGGGTCAAATTTATTTGGGCAGGACCCGTGTGTCTTGATTTTGGGGTCCCAGCACCCCTAACATTTAAACCTCAACATTTTTGGTTCCCTGACCAGGCTAATCCCAAGCTCTTCTCCAGCCAAGACTGGAAGGTATGTAAACCAACCTCCCCACCACCCCCAACTCTGGCCTCTCCCTAATTCCTTTCTTGCCCTGAAGTTGGTAGATTTCCAAGCACCTAGGAAGGCTTGGTTTCAAAGTGCTTTTTGGGTCTGACCTCTCAGGTCCCATTAGGTCAGACAGCTATGAATCTGTCTCAAATTCAGCCTGACACTTTCAGACTCTTGGTCCAGTGGTTCTGTTTGAGACCATGCACTTGGGAATACCTTTGGACTCCCTATCTTGGAAGCATAGGCCTGATCCTCCCAATTCTCTCAGCACTAGGGAACTGGGAAAACTGCAGGTACTTTTTGGTTCCCTGAGGCTTACTTACTCCCTCCCTCTATACCGCTAGATTCTCCTTCATGGAGGCTACAGGGAAAAGTCAGAACAGCTAAAAACATCTTAGCAGATTCTGGAGGTTTTGTGATCCATCATTAAGGAGTTTTGAAACACCTCTTTACCCTGGTCACTCCCTTCTCCCACTCCCTTCCCTTGAGTCAAGAGGGTATCTGTTAATCCCTGTCACAGGAGGAGAGAGTTTCACCCTCCTCCCACCTCTGAATTTGCCCTCCCCCACCTGGCAAAAGGAAGGAGGGGGGAGGGGCAGCAGCTACAGCATGGACCCCACTGGCAATGGTCTTGGGCTCTGGGGCAATCTTTGCCTGGAAGCATCACCTGGGTTCAGCATATCCTGCTCAGTCTCTGAGCTTGGGTAAGCCCACTTATTTAAAGTTGCAGTTTTAACTGTTACTGATGAGATGTTGATTCTCTGTGTAAAGTAGTTTGGAAATGCATTTAACAAAACTGAAGTCACCTGATTGGTAATGGGTTTGTTTCAAGTTTCAAACTGGTAAACATCAGTTATGTCAAGCAACTTGTCATAATTTGATTACAGCTAAAACAATTGTTGGTTATTGTTTTAATGTATAAACTTGCCAAAAAGCTTGTCTGGGTTATGGCTTGCTGAGAATTTGCAAGTTAATAGAAATAATCTCTAATGATTGGCTTTTCACACCAGGACAAATTTAAATTTGAGATGTAAATCCTGGAAAAGTTTTACCTAAGCTGTGATTAGTGAAACTTGCTGTTTGAGATAAAAGCTCATGGTACCATAAATTATTTTATTTTGAGTTGTTTAATGGATCATAATAATCGATCAATAATCAAGAAATCCACCATCTCTGAGAGAAATGCCATAAGCTACTCAGAGAAAATGTGACACTGGTGGGAAGTCAACATCAGGAAAAGCTGAGAGGACAATTTTAGCCTCAGTTTAGGATGGAATCCTCCTGGCTCAGTTTCCCCATTATGTTCCTTTGAAAAGGAATGTTACCCACCTGGCTATTCCTGAGTCTGGCTATAAGGTCGATTTGATACTGCATGGTTGGAAAACTGAATTATATGAATTCAAGCAGAGCTAAGGATGTTTTATCCTGAAATATCTGGGCCCTAAATCTAGTCCCTGCTTTATCCTTTTATAGCAAATTTCTATAATCAGAGCAAGTGGTCAGTAAAAGATTAATGCAAGTGCGTGAGATCTTGCTGTTTTGACCTGAATGTGTAGTCATTCAATACAATTCATTCAATTCAAACAAATGAAATTAAATCATAAATATCTTCAGTTTGGGTTGGAGAGAATTCAGTGTTAACTGAAGTGAAAGTCAGTCTCTGTCAAATTCATTTGGGTAACTATGGGGTAGAAAACTTCTACCTGCAAAAGTGTTATTTAAACTTTTGAAAAAGTAACAAGGTCCTGCAGGTCAAATGTAAATGATTTTAATGGGGCTCTTATACTTTTGCTTCTCCCTATATCTGGAACCTGCAGTCTTTTCTGTCAGATTTGTGTCTTCCAGACTACAAATCATTCACGTAGAGTTGGTAGCAAACAGTGGGTACCAGCCAATGTTCCCCCATTGTCCCCTAGATGCAGCCTGTTCTCTGTTCCAGTCAACCTCTTCTTTGGGATCCCTTTGAGTCAGGGACAGCTCTACACCCCTTGACAGCAGGAAGCAGTTTCTGAAGCCAAGACCTTTGCCCCTTACCACAAGAGAATTTGAGTCCCATTTGTTTGAGGGGGGGAATTACAGGGATTGGATCTGAACCCATAAAAGGAAAAGAACATATCTTTGGGATCTGGACCCCAAAAAGGAAAAACCTTGGACTTTCCCACATGGCCAAATCTCTGGCATATGCCTGAGGCTGTAATCCATTCAACTGACCTTTCATTGCAGCTACACCCAATCTTCCAATTCTGTTTTGTTATCTCCTCATTGCCCCTGGCCAGTTCCCACCCTTAATCTTATCTAGACTCCATTCTCCCTTGGCCAAGTGGTCCAGGTCCCTGGCATTCTGTTCACCCCAGCTTACTGGCCACTCCCACCCAGATCTTCCTTAGACCCCTCCTCCAGTAACCCCAGACTACTTGGCCACTCGAGGATCCCTCCCACAGTCTTTCTGTATATAAGATTCATCTTGCCTCAATTAGGGTGCTCAGATTCTTAAGATCTGGCCTGCTTGCATTAGCAATACAAATGCTCAGATTCTTTAAGGGTCCAGCCAAGGGCTCAGATTTTTATAATCTAGCCAATAGCTCACAAATGTTAAGATTCCTTAAGTCTGGCCAGTATGGGTGATCTTTAATAAATCTTGTCTTTGGCTGAAAAAAAAACCCAAAAAACGAGGAGGATGACATTTGAACAACCTACTTTGAAGTGCTGTTCACTCCAACAATAGTCATTTATTAAGTATCAACTACATACAAGGCACCGTGCCCTCATGGAGCTTGCACTCTCCTAGAAAAGAACAGACACAGCTAATATGAAATAATCTGAAGATGGACATAGCACGAACAACTGGGAAAATTAAGGCTTCCTAAAGGAAGTGGCACCTGAACTGAGTCTTGGAAAAACTGCCATGAGAAAAACATTGTAAACATTAGAGTCTAACACCAGAATCTATGATGTGGATTGTAAGCAATTACCATCTAAGGAAAATACTGCAGTTCAAATATGTCTTGTTCTAAGGTTGAACACCAGTTCTTACATTTTCATGAGAAAGTTTCCTCTGAGCATTTTACTGCTGAGGAAGCAACTTGGGGAGGAAAATAATTAATCCCAATTCTGAAGGGCCATTTAAAGGTAGCCCCGACCTAATGGCACTGCTTGTGTACAGTGAAGAATGGTGAATGGGACAACAGCCACTTTGGTATAGAAAGTATTAGGATGTCATAGGAGAATCAATCACTGTGGTGAGCTGTGCATTACTTATTCTATTATAAGAGGACCAAATAAGAAAAGAGTGAGTGAGAGGTACTGAGATGGACCACTGTGTTTGCCTTGAATCTCTTTTCCCTACATCAGCACACAGTTGTCTGTGTAGGGGCATGCTCACATACATTTGCCTGATCCTCCGACCAGGATGCTTTGATATGGCCCTTCATGGCCTCCCACTGCAGAGAAAGTAATGGCCAAAGCTTTGTGGTCAGGTTCATGCACTAAGCATTCTGCTCTGTGCTTATTGTTTAGAAAACTGAGCATCACTGTCATTTTGTTATGCTTCTAAAATACTGTAGTGGTTCTTGGTCACCTATGGAGCCAAGATCTTATATATCAAATTGTACAAGGAACATAAACTCCTGGGTTTTAACTGTAGAGGAAATCCAAGAAAAATAAAGGAAATACAATTGCAAAGAAGATTCTAAAACTTGATACCTGAGGTTATTACTGTGAATGATTATGCTAGACTTGCCCTTTCACACTTACGGAGATATCTTTCTACCAGAATAAGGAAGAAAAAGTTATCTCTTTATTGGTTCTGTGAACTGGAAACTGATCAAAGGCAGTCAAGAAGGGAAAAATAAAAAAGGAAAACATACCATAAACACCATTAACTCAAGGGCACAGCTGAATTGTCTAGACTTGATGTCCAAACATCTGCAATAGACCTATATGAAGAAACAAGATTGATAGAGCTAAGAAAAAATCTTTAAATATAACATCTTGTATTAATGGTCTATGGTTTTAAATTAATTAACTCACTATCTCATTTTGTATTTTATAAAATCAGACTTATAAAACTTTATGGTTGAGGGCAGCTACGTGGCGCAGTGGATAGAGCTCTGGCCTTGGAGTCAGGAGGACCTGAGTTAAACTTAAATTAATTAATTAAAAAAAAAAAAAACTTCATGGTTGGAAGGGACCTCAGCAGCTACCTCATGTAACTCATACTTTAAAAAGAATTCTCTCTACCACACACTGGACATCCAGTCTTTGCCTTAAGACCTCCACTGAAAGGGAACCTACAATATCCTAAAACAACACATTCTGTTTTTGCAGAGCCCTAATTGTTAAGAAGTTTCTCCTTACACCAAATCTAAATTCACCTCTCTGAAACTTCTACCTATTGTTCCTACTCCTATTTGTAGCTTAGCCCCAGTGTCTGGCACATACATAGCAAATGTTTAATAAAAGCTTGTTGACAACTTGACTACTTCTGCCCTTACAATCCCTCTTCCAGGTGACAAGCCCTCCAAATATTTGACAACAACTATCATAGCCTCCCGGCCCATTCCCAGCTATGTTTTTTCTTCTTCAGTCTAAACATTCCCACCTCACATTCTTCAACCAATCTTTGCCTTGACTATCCCCAGAACCTCCTAATTGGCTTCCCTGCTTCCAGTATCTCTCCTCACCAAACTATCCTCCACATAGCTGCCAAAATGATATTCCTAAAACACAGATCTGACCATGTCACTCCTTTCCTCTTTTCCTCCCTTCCTCCCATCACACACACACACACACACACACACACACACACACAACACACACACCACACCATTTAATGATGCTCTGTTACCTCTAGGATAAAATATGAATTGCTCAGACTGGATTTTAAAGTCCTCCACATTTTGCCTACTTTCCAAATCTTTTGTCTTATTATTCTCCTTCCTATATTATACAGTCCAGTCAAACTGGTCTTCTAGCTGTGTTCTGTCTACGACATTCTATTTGTGGCCTCCATCCCTTTGTACAAGGGGTCACCCACGTTGGGAATGAACTCCTTCCTGATCTTCACCTTAGAGGATCCTTAGCTCCCTTCAAGCACAACTCAGGGGCCAGCTCCCAGGAGGCCATTCCTAGGTGAGCATTGAGAATAAGGATTATTTTAGCTATATCTTTGTATATATCAGCATGCTATACTTAGTAGGTACTTAATAAATGTTTACTATATTGAATTTAATTGAAATCAAGGACTTCATCATCCTAGCTGCTTTCCTCTTGACATTCTCCAGCTTATCAATTTTCTTCTTAAAATTTGGTTCCCAGAATTGATCACAATAGGGTCTGACTAGGATAGAGTGGGTCCATCACCTCTTTCACCTCTTTGTTTCTGGACACTGTGCCTTTCTTAATGCAACCTACGATCATTTTAGCTTTTCTGGTAGTCATATCATTCTGCTTACTCATAATGAACTAGAAGGTCACTAAAACTCCTGCTCAGTCTCTCTCAGACAAACATGTCTAACTACACCTGCTCCATTTTACTTGTGAAGGTGATTTTTTAAACTTAAGTATAAGACTTTACATTTATCCCCATTAAAATGAATCTTACCAAATTTGTCCCAATATTCTATCCTATCAAGATCTTTTTGAATCCCGATTCTACTATCCAATATGTTTAAGTATCCTTCCCAGCTTTGTAACATCTGAAAATTCAAAAGGCATACCATCTAGGCCTTTATCCAATTCACTGATAAAAATCTAAGATTGCATAGGGCCAAGCACAGATTCCTGCAGAGATATACTAGAGTCACACTTCCTTTCCAAATTGACATCAATTCAAGTTAACAAGTATTTATTAAACATTTAATTTGTGCCAGGCATTGTACTAAGTACTAGGGATACAAAGAAGCCCTCAAGGAGCTCACAATCTCTTGAGGGAAGAGGAGAAAATATGCAAAAAACTATATATGAATTATACATATAGATTTCATATCCTGTGTTTATATAGATATGTTTGTGTGTATATGTGTGTATGTGTATATATGTATTATACACATATGCATATATATACACACATAGGATATGAAATATATTTTTCATGTATATAAACACACATTATATGTATACATACGCACAGAAGATAAATTGGAGATAATTTTGTAGGGAAGGCACTAAACTAAACTTAAAGAAACCTGTGAAAGGCTTCCTAAAGAAGATGGGATTTTAGCTGAAACTTGAAGGAAAAAGGTAAAACAAGAGGCAGAGATAAGGAAGGAGAGAATTCCAGGCATGGAAGAGTTCCAGTGAAAATGCTCCAGAGTTAGGAGATGGAGAATCTTATATAAGGAACAGCATGAAGGACAGTGTCATTGGATCACAGAGTACATGGTAGGGAGTCAAGTGTAATAAGATGAGAAAGATAGGAAGGAACCAAGTTATGAAGGACTTCCAAAGCCAAACAGGACTTTATCATTGATCCTTAAAGCAAGTGGGAGCCACTGGAGCACATGAAGCAATTATTAACCATGAATTTAGTTTCTTCCATTAACCAATTGTGGATACACCTAATTATATTAGATTTTAGCCCACAGTTTTCCCCTTTTCCACAAAAACAGCATTACAGCCTTTATTAAATGGTTAAAATCTAAGTAAATCACATCTACTGAATTCTTCTCATCTGTTAGCCAATGTACGTTGTCAAAAAGGTTAGTTTGTCATGACCTGTTATTGACAATGCCAAACTGACTTCCTGTCACCATTGCTTCCACTTCTAAATGCCCAACAGAATTAGTTACATAGTACTTTGTAGAGTTTTACCAGAAATTGAAGTCAAGATTACTGGCCTATTGTTTATAGAAATACCTTTTTTTTTTTTTAAATATATTGGGGCAACATCTGAGATGGGGACATCAAATAAGATAATATTGGTAAAGTGCTTAGCACTTATTGATAAATGTTTGTTTCTTTCCTTCCTTCCTTCTTGTCTTTCAACAATCACGGACACTGACTCAGCATTCACATCAGTACATTC
Source organism: Vombatus ursinus (assembly GCF_900497805.2). Taxonomy (NCBI): domain Eukaryota; kingdom Metazoa; phylum Chordata; class Mammalia; order Diprotodontia; family Vombatidae; genus Vombatus; species Vombatus ursinus. The sequence continues at coordinate 24,951,848 of NW_020941197.1, forward strand.
TTTCAGGACCCTAGAAAGAATCTCATTTGGGCCAGGTGACATGAACTCCTGAAGACCATCTAACTGCTCTCTAATTATCCCCTAATTTGTCTTAGATATCAACTCCCTATTAACCATTTTGGTTCTGTCCCTCCAATACAAAGATCATTCTCTTTGATAAAAGAAAACCAAAATAAAAATCAAACTTCAATATAGTTAAAACAACAACAACAAAAACCCCAAACCCTTTGTCTTTCTGTTGTCTTTGGCTTTCTTCATCTGCCTCAGGTGATTCTCAGCTTTTGCATTCCTGACACAGTTTTTTTTTAATAACTTTAAAAAAAATTAATAATTTATTTTTAGTTTTCAACATTCATGTCCATAGGATTTTTAGTTTTAAATTTTCTCCCCCTTCCTCTCTTCTCCCCTCCCCAAGATAGCATGTAATCTGATATAGGCTCTACTTACACATTCATATTAAGCATATTTTCACATTAGTCATGATGTATAGAAGAATTAGAACTAATGAGAGGAACCACGAGAATGAAGCAAAAAAAGAAAAGAAAAGAAAAGGAGAGCCAATAGTATGCTTCCCATCTGCATTTAGACTCCATGGTTGTTTCTCTGGATGTGAATAGCATTTTCCATCTTGACTCTTTTGGAGTTGTCTTATATCCTTACATTGCTGAGAAGAACCAAGTCTACCAAAGTCAGTCATTGCACAAAGTGGCTGTTACTGTGTATAATGTTCTCCTGGTTTTGCTCATTTCACTCAGCATCAGTTCATGTCTTTCCAGGTTTTTCTGAAGTCCGCCTGCTCATCCTTTCTTATAGCTCAATAGTATTCCATTATATTCATATACGATAACTTGTTCAGCCATTCCTCAATTGATGGGCCTCCCCTCAATTTCCAATTCTTTGCCACCACAAAAAGACCTGCTATAAATATTTTTGTACATGTGGGTGCTTCTTTGATTTTTATGATCTCTTTGGGATACAGACCTAGAAGAGGTACTGCTGGGTCAAAGGGTATGCACAATTTTACAGCCCTTTGGGTATAGTTCCAAATTGCTCTCCAGAATGGTTGGATCAGTTCACAATTCCACCAACAATGCATTAGTATTCCAATTTTCCCCTAGTATGTCTGGGCAGTTTTCTTTCATGATTTCCTGAAAGATACTGTCCAGGCTCTTTTTTTCATCATGGATTTCAAGTAAACCAATAATTTTTAAATTCTCTCTCCTGGATCTATTTTCCAAGTCAGTTGTTTTACTAATGAGGCATTTTACATTTTCTTCTATGTTTTCATTCTTTTGTTTCTGTTTGATTCTTGCTCTCTCATAGAGTCATTAGCTTCTACTTGCCCAGTTCTAATTTTTAACGAATTATTTTCTTCTTTTAGATTTTGTGCCTCCTTTTCCATTTGGCCAATTCTACTTTTTAGGGACTTAGTGTCTTCATTGTATTTTTTTTTTCCATATGGCCAATTGCAATTTTAAGGACTTGTTTTCTACTGTTAATTTTTGTCCTTCATTTTCCAAGTTATTGACTCTCTCTTGCATACCTCTTATTTCTTTTCCCAACTTTTCTTCTATTTGACTTTTAAAATTCTTCTTGAGCTCTTCCAAGAAGGCTTTTGGGGCTAGAGTCAAGTTCATATTTCCCTTTAATGTTTCGGTTGTGGGTATGTTGATAATGTTGTCCTCTTCTGAATTTGTGCCTTGATCTTCCCTGTCTCCATAATAAGAATCTATGGTCTTCGTCCATTTCTGCTTTTTGCTCAAGGTGTTTGCCTATTTCCTGATTTTTAAAAAAAGTTGAGCTCTCCTGCTGGAGTGTAGGGGGCACTGACCCAAGCTTCTTGTGCTGGAAGCCCCAGACCTGGTCACTGGCTTTGTGTTCTGGGGCCTCAGATGCTGGCAGTTAGAGGCTGTAGGATTCTGGCAGCTTACTTGGTACTGAGCTAGGGTCAGCAACACTGAAGCTCTTGGAATGGGATTGAGGAGTCTGGTCCCTGGGGGACACCTGTTCACCCAGGCCTTGCACTCCTTTCTTTGGTGCATGCTCACCCGGGCCTTGCACGGTGATATTTTGCTGCTGGAGGATGTTTGTCAGCCCAGAGTTTTGCCTCCTGGAGTTGTGTTTCATGGAGTTGTGCTTAGGCACCAAGACATCTGGCTGCTGGAGAAGGCTGTCAAAACGAACTGGTACCTGCTGGTTCCCCTGCCTGTACTGAGGTATTCAGGGGGTCCTGGTGTTGGAACCTGGCTGCTCCACCATCCTGGGGCTCAGGATCTCCCCCTGATATGCTGAGGTGAGGCTTGCCGCTGGCTTGCTGGGACACCTCCCTTCTTGTACTGCTCCCCTTCCCCTAGAGCAAGAGGGGACCTTCCCATTAATCCCCCAAGCTTCCTAGGCTACATGACTGCTGCACCCTGTCTTTCTGCTGGCTCAGCTATTCCAAGGTTTTTCCTGGGGCGATATTTTCTGAGTTTTCAGAAGTCAATAAGGGAGGGTGAGAGTGACTTGCTTCTTACTCCATCATCTTGGTTCCTGGAGCTGACACTATTCTTACAGAGCGAAACAATGCTTTTGCATTCATTCTGTCTAACATGTCCTTGTTTTCATTTTTGGTAAATGTCTTTACAAACACCAAGTTGGTGAGTTTCTTGTGCATTTAGACGCAGTTGACTAAAACAACACTAACAACAATAGCAACAACTACTGCTCAGTAACACAAGAAAGGCTAATAAATCTAATTAGGTAAATCAGTGATCCCAACCTGTGGGAGGTAGATTCCTAGTTACTGCAAAGGGTCTGTCTCATTAAATGACAGTAAGATAAATAAGGAAATAAAACTTCTGTCTTGCCACAAATCTCTCCCTACTTCAACTCTTCTTCTACACAGCCCCCAAAACCATTTTTCCAAAGCTCAGGTTTGACCATTCTACCCACTCCACCAACTCCAGTGGTTCCCTATCATTTCTGGGAACAATTATGGACTCCTCTGTTTGACATCCAAAGGTCTTCATAGACTGGTCACTTCCTGCCTTTCCAGTTTCCTCCACACTTCCTGGACTGATCTCCTTGACATCTCTCACACACAACACTCAATCTCCCATCTCCATGTGTTTGCACTGGCTGCCCCTTGAGCCTGAAGTGCTTTTCTTCCATTCTTCCACCTCCTGGATTCCCTGGTTTTCTTCCATACTGAGTTGCCATCCACTGCAGGGGCTTTCGTGGCCCTCCTGTAGCTAGCACCTGTTCTTCCATCTCGTCCACAAGCACTCCTTCTACTTATATAGGTACATGTTTGAGGTGAGTGACTACTATTTCACTTTTGCTCTGTATCCCAGATACATAGCACTGTGCCTGGTACGCAGTCAATGCTTAATAAGTGCTTGTTGCTTTGGTACCTTTGGTTGGTTAAACAAGGTGCATTACATATGTATACACTTTCATTATGGATCAAACAGGTGATTTCAATGTTATAAAGAAATACTGATGGAAAAACTTTCTGATGATGCACATACCTGAAACTTTGAGAGCTACTTGGAGTACTGAGAGATTAAATAACTTCTGCATGGTACAGCAATCAATATGTTTTGGAGGTAGGACTTGAACCCAGGCCTCTTTGATTATAAGACCAGGCCTCTGGCCACTATACCACGCTGCCTCCAGATACTCCTATAGTTATTAATGTTAAAATTAATTACTGAATTCATGGCAGCATAGTACAATTGAATGAATCAAAAATCAGAGAGCCTGCGTTCAAATCCTGCTCTTGACATTTATTTGCTACATGACTTTGGACAAGTTACTTTTTTCTGGGTCTCAATTTTCTCTTCCAGTTTGAGATTTATGAATCTTCTTGACCAACAGTTTCTATGAATACAACTACTATTGAGAGTCCAAAACTTTAACCTTTGAGAAAGGTGGGAATCACTGATGTAGTAATCTGTCATGGAAATAATTATTTTTATAAAGATGATTTCATTTCACCTTGACTAATTCTTCAATTCAATTCTAAGAGCTAGTCAAGTAAGGAAAAACAACTTATTGTTCATAGATGAAAGTCTATAATTATATTTCCAAAATATTTTCCAGAGTCAACTTAAATCTGCTGCTCTTTGGTAATGTTAAAGCATAAAGCCTCTATCATGATTGTCAGGTCAGAATCTAACCCCATAAGGACAAATAGTCATTGACACACATAGCCACATAGTGGAAGAAAGATACATGGATAAACAGAAAATGACTATGAGGATATGTCAATTTGACAACCTGAAGACATAAAAAGAAATTTTCCATCAATCAACTGGGCAGCTAGTTAGCTGAAGGCTAGTAAGTAGGGATGGTGCTAGGTTAATATGGCTCAAAATTGACTGTGCTTCTACAGCCTCTTGGGCATTTTGGAAGTATAGATATAGAATAAGAGAGGCTGAGGAATCTTCCTAAGAGATCCTCACCAAGGTATGGGATTCCCCTAAAGGTCTTGAGGTCTAACAAATGTCATTTTCAAAAATCATTCTTATCTCCTCATTCATTCAACAAACACTCACTAGGCATCTCTACGATTTGCAAAGCTCTATGGTAAGCTACAGTGAGATGTATATATAAATGAGGTAAGACCTCTGCCCTTAAGGAGCTTATAGTCTAGTAGGGGACACAAGACATGCAAATAATTTTAATACAAAATGAAACATGATAAAAATATACAAGAGAGGTACAAACATAGTGTTATGAGAGTTCCAAAAACGGAGAGATGAATCTTAACTAAGGAGTTCAGGAAGGATTTGTGGAGATGACATCATTTAAGCAGGGCCTTAAGATGTGGCAGACATGGGTGAGAGAAATATGAAGGCAGATAGGGGTTCATGAAAGAAGTATGTTTTTTGCAGAACTTGGTGGAAGAAAGTGTTGTGGTTTGGAAACCTTTCAAACAAAAGAAATGGGAGAACTGATGCCTGAAAAGTCATTTGTTTGCCAAGTGAATCTGAAGGAGAATAATTAGAAGAAATAACACTGTACCATGGAAAGGACACTCAATCAATCAATTAATATTTCTTAAGTGCCTACCACGTGCCAGGCATTGTGCTAAGCAAAAGCCAGTCAGTCTCTGCCTTCAAGGAGCTTATAATATAATTGGGAAGACAACATGCAAACCAATACATACAAAGCAAGCTATATACAGGATAAACAGAAAATAATTAACAGAGGGAAGGCACTAGAGTTAAGAGGGTTTGGGGAAGACTTCCTGTAGAAGGTGGGATTTTAGTTGGGACTTAAAGGAACTTAGGGAGGTCACTCCACTTGAAATCAGAAGATTTGTTTTTGAATCCTATCTCTAACATTTATTACCTCTGTGATGTTCAGAAAATGACTTAACGGCTTTGAATTTCAGTTCCTCATCTATAAAATGGAAATAACAACAATAATAATAATACCTACATTGCCTACTTCACATACTTGTCATGAAGGAGGCATATTGAAAACAAACTATAAAGCTATATAAATGTGAATTACAAAATGAGTCACAAAATGTGAGTCAGAGTAGAGCAGTAAATGGGAGGTAGTTTGGGAAATGGGAACAAAACTCTGCCAGGTAGAACAGTAGATTTCTATTCTATTACTTTATCACTTAAATGACATAGCCTTCCTCCCATAGAAATGAAATCATCACTACAATTATAGGTAAGAGGAAAAACCAAATGGAATAGACATTAAACACTTATTAGGGACTTAACATTTTCACATGATTTCACATACTTAGGTAAATATAGTGGTGAACTTTATTATTAACTAGGATACAGTAACAACATGTCTGTGCTTCATCATCCCTAGCTGTGGAATTTTAAAAGGCAACAATGCATTTTCTTGTTAGTGGCCATGATGATAGTAAGTAGTCAGGACCTTTCTCTGCATTCATCAGCAGAATGGGTATTAATCCTTGATCAGAAATTCTGGACCATTCAGAGCTTCCTCAGGATCCTTCTTTTCATACTTTGTTTCTGGATTTTTTGTTTTTGTTTTTGTTTTTTTACTAATAAAAACTATGATTAATTCGAGTCAAGCTTGTGGAAGTTCCTTAATTAAAAGTATTCTTGGAGGGGTGGAGCCAAGATGGCAGAGGGAAAGCAGTGACTTGCTAGAGCTCTCCCCCCAAACCCCTCCAAATACCTATAAAAAATGGCTCTAAACAAATTCTAAAGCAACAGAACCCACAAAAAGACAGAGTGAAACAAATTTCCAGCCCAAGACAACCTGCAAGGCTGATTGGAAAGGTATATCGTGCCAGGCTGGGAGAGGAGCGCAGTTTGGCGTGGGCACACAGGCCACAGCGACCCTGGAGCAGGCCTCAAAGGACTGAATCGCGGGCAGCTGTGGGGGTTTCCAGACTTCTCAACCCAGGAACGCCAAAGAAAACTTAGAAGGTCAGTGGGAAAAGTCTGTTACTGCGGTGAGAGAAGAAGCTAGGTCTCAGCCGCAAGTCCAGAGTGTGCCCTCAGGGCAGTGGCTTCATCCTGAGCTTCCAGCCCACAGACTGAGGGGGAATCTAGTGGCTGATCAGAAGGGGAAGGCAGGGATCTCTTTGCCAGGACTGAGGCAGGAATCTCTTGCTTTGCCCATGCTTGGATCTGGGTCGCAATTCTGAGGGGCAGTCCTGGGCAAGGAGGAGTGCTGGCGTGGTGGAGCTTGTTGTGGCTGTGGAAAGAAAACACCTCGCCCCTTATCATAACACCTTGGAAGAACTGACACTTTTCAGGTCCCTAGAAGTATCTCTGAAAACAGCCGTACAAACCACCAAAGCTTGGGACAGTACATTCTCCACACCTTAACAAAGAGTTTAAAACTCAAATAATTGGTTGGGATCATGAGTAAGCAGCGCAAAGAAAGTCAGACTATATTATCTTACTTTGGTGACAAAGAAGATCAAAACATACAACTTGAAGAAGAAAACAAAGTCAAAGCTTCTATATCCAAAACTTCTAAGAAAAATATGAATCAGTCCCAGGCCTTGGAAGAGCTCAAAAGATTTTGAGAAGCAGGTAAGAGAAGTAGAGGAAAAACTGGGAAGAGAAATAAGAGTGATGCAAGAAAATCATGAAAAACTAGTCAACAGCTTGCTAAAGGAGATCCAAAAAAATACTGAAGAAAATAACACCTTAAAAAATAGCCTAACCCAAATGGCAAAAGAGGTTCAAAAAGCCAATGAAAAGAAGAATGCCCTAAAGAGCAAAATTTGACAAATGGAAAAGGAAGTCCAAAAGATTACTGAAGAAAATACTTCCTTAAAAATTAGAATAGAGCAATTGGAAGCTAGTGACTTTATGAGAAATCAAGACACTGTAAAACAAATCCAAAAGAATGAAAAACTAGAAAACAATGTGAAATATCTCATTGGAAAAACAACTGACCTGGAAAATAGATCCAGGAGACAGAATTTAAAAACTATTGGACTATCTGAAAGCCATGATCAAAAAAAGAGCCTAGACATCATCTTTCAAGAAATGCTCAAGGAAAACTGCCCTGATATTTTAGAACCAGAGGGCAAAATAGAAATTAAAAGAATCCACCGATCTCCTCCTGAAAGAGATCCCCAAAGAAAAACTCCTAGGAATATTGTAGCCAAATTCCAGAACTCCCAGGTCAAGGAGAAAATATTACAAGCAGCCAAAAAGAAACAATTCAAGTATTGTGGAAACACAATCAGGATAACACAAGATTTAGCAGCTTCTACATTAAGGGACTGCAGGGCATGGAATATAATATTCCGGAGGGCAAAGGAGATGTTACAACCAAGAATCAACTACCCAGAAAAACTGAGTATAATACTTCAGGGGAAAAAATGGTCATTCAGTGAAATAGAGGACTTTCAAGTATTCTTGATGAAAAGACCAGAGCTGAATAGAAAATATGACTTTCCAATACAAGACTCAAGTGGAACATGAAGAGGTAAACAGGAAAGAGAAATCATAAGAGACTTAATAAGGTTGAACTGTTTACATTCCTGCATGGAAAGATGATATTTGTAACTTATGAGACCTTTGTCAGTATTAGGGTAGTTGGAGGGAAAAAATTATATGTATTTATATAGATAGACAGATAGATAGATACAGGGCACAGGATGAGTTGAAGATGAAAGGGTCATATCTGGAGAATAAAATTAAGGGGTAAGAGAAGAGTATACTAGGAGAAGGAGAAAGGTAGAACGGGGTAAATTATCTCACAAAAAAAAACAGAAAAGAAAACGCTCTTACAGCAGAGGGGAAATGGGGGAAGGTGAGAGGGAATGAGTGAATCTTATTCTCATAGGATTTGAGTTAAGGAGGGAATAACATGCACACTCAATTGGGTATGGGAATCTGTCTTTCCCTACACAAAAACAGGAGGGGAAGGGGACAAGAAAGTAGCGGGATGATGGAGAGGAGGGCAGACTGGGAAAGGGGGTAATCAGAAGTAAATACTTCTGAAGAGGGAGAGGGTCAAAAGAAGGAATAGAATAGATGGGGGGCGGGATAGGATTAAGGGAAATAAGAGTTTTTCACAGCATGTCTACTATGGAAGTGTTTTGCATAACTGCACATATATAGCTTGCCTTTTCAATGAGGGTGGGTGGGGAGGGAGGAAGGGAAAAAAATTTGGAACCCAAACTTTTAAAAATACATGTTTAAAAAAAATGTTTTTATGTGCAACTGGGAAATAAGAAATACAGGAAATGGGGTACAGAAATCTATCCTGCCCTACAGGAAAATAGAAGGGGAAGGGGGGTTGAGATAGCAGAGAAAGCAGACTAGGGGAAGGGGTACTCAGAATGCACGCCATCTTGGGGTGGGGGGAGGGGTGAGATGGGGTGAAAATTTGGAACTCAAAATCTTGTGGAAGTAAATGTTGAAAACTAAAACTAAAAAATAAATAAATTAATTAATTAAAGTATTCTCCACCTTTAGATCCTTAACTTTCTAGTATTTCACCTCAAATCCTGCCTCTTCCCCATCTCCCACCCACACGGGCGGGTTTTTTTTGAAAAAAAAAAAAAAAAGGCCTTTGGAAGAGGCAAGAAGCCTTAGAAGTCAATTGTGTGATATAATGGAAAGATCACTGTGGTCTGAGTCCCAGGTCTGTCACTGACTACCTGTGTCACAGAGTCAATCTGTCAACAAGCATTTAATTGCTTACTCTATGTCAGGCACTATGCTGAGCACTGGGCATATAAAAGCAAAAACAAACAAACAATAAAACAGTCCCTATTTTTAAGGAGCTCACATAGAAGCAAGCCAAATGGCATAGTGGATACAACACTGGACATGGAGTTAGGAGGACCTGAGTTTGAATCCCATCTCAGATACTTACTAGCTGAATAACACTAGGCAAGTCATCTAACCTCTCTTGGCCTCAGTTTCATCATCTGCAAAGTGAGAGAAATAGTAGCACTTCCGGGGCTGTTGTGAAAATCAAATGAGATAACATATGTAAAGTGCTTTGCAAACCTTCAAGTGCTTTATAAATGTTAGCTATTATTATTACTATTATTTTAAACCTCATTTTTCCATCTGTAAGATGGGGATGATGATAACGATGATACTAATAATAATACCTGCTTTAGCTACTTCACAGGTATAGGTACTACAAGCATAACATAAGCCTATTGTGTAAATTGCAAAGCTCTGCATAAATCTGTACTATTTAAGTGATTTGCTTGCTTTTGAAATGGAGTTTAATTAACTTTGAACTTAAGTAATTTCATATTGGTTTTAATCAAAGGACAACTGTAGTATACTAGGAAAGCAAAAAAAAAAAAAAAGATAGCAGTGTTTATATGAAAAAGTTCCCTGTATCCTGCAACCTATTTGATTGAATGTTTCTTTCTATAGTTAATTGCTTATCATTCATATATACCCTCTTCTAATTGTCTGTACAATATACATCACCTATCTCTTGCTTTAACTATCTACATCTTTTAAAATCAGATGGTTCTTAACTGAGTCTGTTTTTCTGTATTCCTGTGTATTGCCACACCTTGTTAGTATAGCCAATCAGAATCAAGTATTTCCTTTGATTTTGTTATTTTTCTGTATTAAAAAAAGACAACATAGAATTTTCACTCATGCTCTCCAGGTTCCACTCCTGACTCTGTGCACTTCTTTCTCTACATGCCTCAGAAGCCTTCTTGTCCAAGATCATTCTCCACCCCACTGGCTTTTTCATCCTAAAAGATTTCTCTACCACTGCAGCCAACAAAACATACAGCAAATAATTAGAAGGCTTTTGATTTAATCCTTAAATGACTACAAATTCTGATATCCATCATTATCTACCCTACAAAGAGAGATAGATATTAGAACAAGTTTGCCATTTCATAGACAGCTGCCAATGTACAAATCACATTCCCAAATCACTAGTCAGGGAAATTTTCATGGATATTGTATCTCCTTTTGTTGCCACAGAATGACTAACAATGATTTTTATAAGTAATTCATAGGTGGTGAAGTTTCTAGTTCTGCATAGTCAATTCATATATCTTCCCTAATTCTTATAACAAGTAAACATGAGGGAAGATGACTCCAATATCTTGGGGATTTTTAAGCACTAACTCATACTTACCCCGAGCATATGGAACCCAGTGACTCAGGTAGTGAGTCAAGATGAATCCATTCCACAAATATTTATTAAGCATTTAACTCATGCCTGAGTTGTGGAGTGAGGGTTCAAATCCCATCTCTGATGATTATATAATCTTTGTGACTTTGGGCAAGTATTATAAAGTACCTGTGCCTCGGTTTCCCTCACTATGAAATGAAAAGGTTCCACTATATAGCCTCTGTGATTCCTTCCAGCTCTAGCTCTATGATTCCATGATCAATGATCCTACACTATGCCTAGTATTGTCTCGGGCATTGCAGGGAAAAAAGGACAAATGAAAAATGGAGTCTCTCCCCTTAGACAATTTAGTTTCTAGAGAGAGTTAAGTTTAAGCTCTGATTTCCTCATCTCTAAAATTGGGAACATACTTGTATGACTTTTATCAAAATTTGTTTTGAGGAAATCACTTTATAACTTTCAAAGTACTATCTAAATGTGAATTTTCATAATCTTTCATTTTGATTCCAACTATAATAAATTTTTTTCCCCCTCTTTGTTTTATCCTAGGGATGAAGGACTCTAAAGCATTGCTAAAAGTGCAAATGCAATCCTGAGTCAAAATGTTATATGTGGGTTTTTGAAACAAGGGGACACTCTCGGTAGCAAGCACAGCAGCAGCACCACTTTAGGGAGAGGAGCAAAAAGGTAACAGAAGGCAAAGGTAGATGTCCTCCCCTCAAGGGCCTATGCCCAGTTGCTGCACAGACACAGTTCAAGATGGGCTTGGTAAGAACTGAATTTAAAGAAATGTGTGCAACCAAATGGGCATGAATACAAGTGAAGCTAATTTATGTCAAATTCTCAGAAGTTTTAGAATGGAAAAATTGTCAAATTTAGTCCAGGCAAATGTTTCTAGACCAAAACACTTAGTCAAACCCGTAAGGGTGGAGGAAGTGGAGGGGGGAAAAGGGTGGACTCTTTGTCCTAAATCCTTGCCTATGAAGATTTACAGTAACCCACAAACACATCTCAACGCTTGAGAAATCATCAAAGGCACTGGCAACAATCAAGTTCCAAATTAAATGATCTTTTCCAAATTAAAAACAAGCACATGCACAATAAAGAAGGGAAAAAATACTGGAACAAAGCACATTGCTTTCTATGGACTAAAACAGGCTCAAAAACACCTCTGCCATTACAAATTCTGGATTTGTACCTGATGGAATGTAATAGTTGATTCTGAAAGTAATTCTGAAAAGTAGTTATAATCTGATTTAAATCTCAGCCTAAATCAGGTATCCTTAAGTGCTTCACTCTTGTCAACTATTTCAACACACCTTTGTCTCCTTGGAGTATCTCTGGTTTTAATTCAATTGTGGTTTAGAGGCAGGAGGACTAGACTTGGAAGAAGGAAACCTGGGTTCTTATCCCAATGTTGCTACTAACCACAATGGAATCTTGGCCAAGTTATTTCTCTTGAGTTCTGTTTCCTTACTTGTGAAGGTAGGAGACTGGACTAGATGAACTCGACAATCCCTCTTAGCTCTACCTTTCTATGATTCTATAATGGCTTTATTTCCGGGCTCTCTAAAATCTGAGGCAACACTGGATGACCTCTATAAAGCAGGCCTCATGAATTCCCATGCTTCGAGGCCACTTGGAATAGTTTCCAGGAGAGTCATATTATTTACCAACCATCACCACACATCAGCAATTCCCAAATCAAGAGCAGGCATGCGTGTAACACCCACCCACACACCCACACCCACACTCACAAACGTAGGTTAAAGAATTCTCAGGAAAATTATAAACTGATAGTTAGATGATACCTATCCTGGAAAGGGGTGCTTTTATATAACATAAGTTCAGTACTGGAACTGTGTGTGGCATTATTAAAAATACATTAAATTTGAGGATGAAGCAATGAGGACTAGATTTTAAATTTTAAGGAAATGCCACCAACATTAAGATTCTGGAAATGCCAATTTTCTCCATATACCTACATTTACATTTACGTGTATGTTCATTACATTTCTCTGAAAACCAGGAAAAATTGCACAGTTCCTATTCCAGTGGTGTACAATCGTATCCATGACGATTTTTAAAGTTTCACTAAGAGACCAATATCACAGAGAAGGCACTGTCTACTGGAAGCTATTTTGAAAAGTAAAGCTAAGTAAAACAGCAGCTGTCAATATCCTAACTAGTGTTAATCAATTCTTGTAGGATAAATTCAACTTAAGGATGGAGGATAGAGTTAACCTGAAGGTCTTGTTTACAGTCGATTTCCTAAAAGGCTGCTTATATAGCCCATGTGTGCAATGGCACTGTTATCTTTTTAATTCATTTTATTTAAGTGTGAAATGTTTGGAAGCAGGTATCATTGTCTTCACTTTGTTTTGAAAAGGCAGTAAGAATGAATTAATCTATAATCACACAGATGACAAGAAAAGGAATTTTAACTCTTTCTTTTAAGAAGATAAAGTAAATTCTTTACTAAAGGAACTACTTAATATAATCTACAGATATGAATTATGTAATGAAAGTCTCCCTTATTCTTCTTTGAATGCAAATGAAATATTTTGAAAATCAGTTAACAAGTTAAATGTGAGGGCAACAGAGTTCAAAGAAGCTTATTTCTCCCCAAATCTCTATGAATGCAAAGTATCTTCCAAAATAGACTCTTCCGCCTTTTAAGTAAAAATAATTCCTCTCCCAACCACCCCCTCCTTCTAAATTACAAATATTCCCTCAAAAAGGGCCCTTACTACTAAGCTGGATTGTCTAATGTAATTCCTTGGTAGTAGACTGAGTGTTTTGGAAATTACAATCATTCCTTTAGGCCATCTGAGGGGCTCTTAAGAAGAGAACACCTTACCCTTCTCAAAAGGTGGATAACATTTTGTAAAACATCTTGCTCTATGGACCATTCTGACACCAAAATCTGCATATAGCAGTCCTCACATCAGGGTCAGTTCATGGTAAGTTGTGCAACTGCTCAGAATTCTTGCATTATAAGATGGAAGGAATAACACCAAATTAGAGAACCCCAGAAAATGTTTCTTCCTGCAGTTTTCCCACCATGGCCTCACTCTGCAACCATATCTACCCTGCCTGAAACTTGGGCTCCACTCTTCCTCTCACTGCCCCCCAGCTCCATACTACTTCCTGCAGTCTCCTGACCATGACCCCAAGGGTATTCTCTGTCTCCTACTGCTTTTCAGTACCTCTGTGTTGTTTTCCCCCTAAGGGAAGGGACTTTCGTTTGTCTGTATTTGTATCACCAGATATTACCAAGGTGCCTGGTAGACGGTACTCTCTCTCTCTCTCTCTGTCTCTCTCTCTCTGTCTCTCTCTCTCTCTCTCTCTCTCTCTCTAACAGTCTAGTTGAACTTATTTAACTACTAATAACCTCCTGGTAGCTTATAATCTTAAGTTTCCACTTCCAAGAACCCTCATGAAAGAATAGCCCACCAGCACAGATCAGCAGATTCAACAAACAAAGAGGAACCAAAGAGGGCTCAGGGGACAAGAAACCTGCTCTGTAGCATCATTACTGGCAGGACTGGCTCCCACTCATGCCCTCAGTAGACCCAGAACTCACAGTCAAGATAATAATAGCCATCTGTCCATTGTCATATTTGGCCCCCCTCATCATAGCTCTCGTAATTTTTTGTATTCTGTGCATCCCCCAAATAAACTTCCGGCTCAGGTCTTCTCTGACTCCTCTTTTCTTACCACCTGGAAAGGGGAAGAAATTGCCAGGCTTTCTCATGATGACATAAAATCTAAGAATGGCTCCAGTATATACTAGCAGTCATTATATGTAGAAAGCAATCAACTAATCAACAAGGATCTATTAAGGGCCTAGTACGTACCAGGCACTTGGTGCATGTTGGGCATGAAGAATACAAAAATAAGGCAGAAACAGATACTAGTCCAAAGGAGCTTTAATTGTATCAAAAGAGGCAACATATACTTATGTAAGTAGACACAAAATAGATCCAGGGTAATTTGGGGGTTTGGGGAACACTAGCAGCTACGTAGATCAGGAAAAACCTTATGTAGAATGTGGAGCATGAGCTGAGTCTTGAGGATGACTAGGGCTTCTAAAAAGCAGGGGCAGGCAGGGGTATTGGGCCAATGAGTGTGCAAAGGAGTCAAGTCAAGTTAATGAGCACTAAAGTGCCTCCTATGTGCCAAGTACTATTCTAGAAAGACTGGAGCAGAAATGAAGATGGAGGGCCCTCTATGAGGGAGAATAAAAAAAGTCATTATGACTGGACTAGATAACACATGAGAGAGAGTAATGTGCAATAGTAGTGAGGGCCTTTAAATGCCAAAATGAAGTTCCTATTTGACCCTTAATGTCAAAAGGAGTCACTGGAATTTTTTTGGAAAGGGGAATGTCATGGTCAGACTTGCACTTTAGAAAAATCACTTCCATAGCTGTGTGAATGATGGTTTGAGGAGACAGAAGATCTGAGGCAGACAGATCAACTAGGAGATGATTGCAATAGTCCAGATAAGATTTAATGAGGAACTCACTATGATGGTGGCTGTGTGAGTAGAGAGAAGGCATAAGATGTGAGAGATGTTGTAGAGACAGATACAACAAGATTAGATATTAATAAAAACTTATTCACATGGAAAGAACAGGATGAAAAATGAATCACCAAAGTTCTTAACACTATATGGAGATGGGGAACATCCTTCACACCAGAACTGTTACGGGAGACATGTCTACACAGCTCTATAGCATATCATTTTTACTGTATTATAGAACAAGTTTCTTGAGAGCTGAAACTTATATGTTTTCCTTGAATCCTTAGGACCTAGTGTATAATAGGCTCTTAATAAATGATTATTGATGAAATGATAGATTATGGGAAAAAAGAAAGGAGATTTGACAACTTATTGGATATAATAATAATAATAATAATAATAATAATGATGATGATGATAATAACTAGCATTTACAATTCTAAAAATTTGCAAAACATTTTACATACATTATTTCATTTGATTTATACAACAACCCGGTAAACTAGATACTATTATTATGTTCATTTTACAGCTAAGAAAATTGAAAGATTAAGTAACTTGCCCCAGGTCACACAGCTGATGTTTGAGTCAGGTATCAAACCATGGTCTCCTTGGCTCCAGGTTCACTCTACCCACTACATCACCTACCTGTGGGGTGAATGCAAGTGAGGAGGTGAGGATGACCACTGAATTTTGAACATGAGTGCCTGGAAGAATGGTGCCATCCTCAACAGAAGTAGAGAAATTCAGAGGAGAATGATCAGGCAAGAAAGGTGTTTTAGAAGTGCTGAGTTTGAGATGCCTACGGGACATCTAGCTCATCATGTCCAAGAAGCAGTTGGTGATGTGTGGGACACAAGTTCAGGTGAGAGACTAAGGCTGGATCCAGAGACCTGGAGTTGAATGAACAGAGATAATAAAATCCGAGAGCTGAGAAAGGCCCCAAGTAAGAGAGTGTACCAAAGCCCTCTAGAAGAGCGCCAAGGACAGAATCTTTGAGTGCAGTCATTACCCTTAAATTTCCCAGCCTTCTTTATATAGGGGTTAGAAATCGCTAACTCATAACTAAGTTCCAAATCCAGGTAGAGGGTGAAAATGAAAGACTTGCAGGTGTTTGAGAATGTGGAAGTTTCAGGCCATAACAATGCTGCTATACAGGGTTGACAGCTTGCCTTTAACTATTATATCCTTTGTACTGGAGGTTAGGCTCCAGAGCCGAGCTGGGCAAAGATATATACTTTCCTCTGCTCTGCAGCTCCGTTGATGTATATCTCTGACAAAGCTGATGGCCTGGAAAGCAAAGCTAGACATATGTGCAATAGACTACCAAGACCCAGCCATTCAAACGCAATATTAATTAAATCCAAAAGCATGTCTGTAGCATCATTCTCGGTATTACACAGGTCAAATCAAACTGAGTCCTGCTTTGTCTGGAAAGAAAACACTGAGATAGAACAGATTATACGTGATTAAAAGCACATAATTCCACTTCTAGTGTGTAACTTTTCTACACTGGTACAAATAACTTGAATGGTAAAGATCTAGTGTAAGTAGTAACTTTTATTATAAAGTTCGTATTCCCAATACCAAGAGCTTCCCAAGAAAATTACTTAAATTTCAATGGAATTCCTAAAAGCATTAAAAGGAACACATTTATATTACTATTCATATTCTGTATTTTTTAAAAAAATCTTTTCACAGAGTTCTAAATGAAGAATAACCTCTACTTCTATACTCAAATTAACCAGTCTGTCAGCAATTCCTTTCATTGATGCAATTTTTGCCTTCAGCAAAATACACAGTTTTATTAGGTGTACAATTTTTAAAATAATGAAACAAGGCAATGCTGATCATGAGATATTTGTATTGGACCCCATTTATACCACTCTCACCTGGCAATGCCACAAATATTAAATGTTAAAGGGTCAAATGTAAAATAACCTTACACCATATACTAAAGGGAAGAAAAAGGAATAAAAGTCTCTACCCTCCTCTATCCCTCCCCACAGCCATAATCCTGGGATATAGTCCCAGAACTACATTCATGATTAAGAAAAGGATGTGGACGAAAGACACACTAAATCTCCTTCTCAGCCTGGATTGCGAAATATACCAAATCCTGATCCATAGCTGCACTCATGTAGACTTCTGACATGTTCTCAGGAGTCGGAGAGTTGTGGGAGCTTTTAAGTCTCTGAGGTTAAATTCACTCCACCTCTAAGAGTGGGGGAAATCACTTATGAATGACCTTTACAGGTCCCACTGCCCTCCTTTTTCTATCTTGGAGGCTTCTTTTCTTTCTTTTTTGTTTTGTCCTTTGGAGGGAAAGAGTAGTTAAGTAGATAGGTTTGAGGATTACTATTTAAGGTATGGGATGGGGAGAAATAAAGTTCTAGGGTCCTTTTTCACACACCCTAAGTGAAGCTTCAGTATGTGCTACATTATTTCTTTGGATTCCTCACCAAAAATATCATTTCGCATTGATTTAAAATCCTAGACCAATGCCATAAATTTATAAAAGAAAAAAAAGTAAACCACATCAGTAAACAATCAAATGCATTTTCTTTTATAGTATTTAACTTCAATGAGAAGAAATATGTTTGTCATTTAGTTGGTCTGTATATACCTGGAACATAATTCAGTTTGCTTTCCCAAATCAGCTCGTTCTTTGTTCAGCCCTGTTTTCTGTCTTGCATCTAATTACTTCTTCAGTTCCTCTGCTATTTGGTTTTAAGCACCTCTTACCCCCAAGGCCTCATGGCTCTAAGGGCTTGTTGAATGTTAAACAAGCACATTTTAATCTTTGTCTTGAAATGAGTAAAATAAAAGTCTCACACCTAACACCTAACATGGAAAACCCCCTCTAACCACCTACATATTAGAATTTACATGATATGAAGGGCTACAAGATTATAATGGGCATTCACACTCAGAATTAGAGGATGAAAGACTCATTCTAGAGGTAAATTTACAACAAATGGCTTTATTCTTGATTAACTACGTGTGTTTGGGGATATACAGACTGGGATGTGCATAATTTAATTATCTAATAAGTACCAGATGAGCAGGATACAGTGAAAAAAAATCAAGGAAGAGAGGGGAAAAGGATAAGGGGGAAAAAAAAGGAAAATCACACGAAAAAAATGAGATAACCAATAGAAAAGACAATAGTTATTAAAAGCCCAGAGCCCTTAAGATTCATTTTTTTCTTTCAAATTCTAATTATCAAGATATAATGAAAGGCAGTGGGGCTTACACAATACTTGCCAGGGAGCCAGCAGCCCTGGATTCCATTCTTGGTTTTATCAGTGTCTCACTGTGAAGCCTTCAGTGAGACAATCTCTACGACCTTAGTTTAGCCATGTTTAAAATAGGGATGAGACTACCTGCCCCACACTGTTAATCTATCATTATGTGGTGAGTATTAATGAATGATGCCTATCAAAAAAAATAACTATCGTAAATGCTGAAATAAGTAGTATTATTATAGATTGAACAATGAATTTTTTTACATAACTGAATTTCTCATCACTATTTCTGAAAAAGCAAAAATAAATATATGTACCATGAATAGGAAACTGCAACTTTTAATATGTGCAGTTAAAAAAATAGATTATTGAAAGTACTCTAAGAAAACAGGCATAGCTAAAATATATTTCTAAAATATATAGAGAACTAAGTCAAATTTATAAGAATACAAGTCATTTCCTAATTGATAAATGTTCAAAGGATATGAACCGGCAGTTTTCAAATGAAGAAATTAAAGCTATCAATAGTTATATGAAAAAATGTTCTAAATCATTGATTAGAGAAATGCAAATCAAAACAACTCTGAGGTACCACATCATACCTAACAGATTGGCCAACATGACAAAACAGGAAAATGATAAATGTTGGAGAAGATGTAGGAAAATTGGTACACTAATGCATTGTTGGTGGAGTTGTGAAATGATCCAACCATTTCGGAGAGCAATTTGGAACTATGCCCAAAGGGCTATAAAAATGTGCATACACTTTAACCTAGTAATAGCATTTCTAGGGCTAAGAGATCATAAAAATGGGAAAAGGACCTACGTGTACAAAAATATTTATAGCAACTGGTGGCTGAGAAACCAAGGGGATGCCATCAATTGGGGAATGGCTGAACAAGTTGTAGTATATGAATGTAATGGAATACTATTGTGCTATCAGAAATGATGAGCAGGCAGGAAAGTCTGGAAAGACTTGCATGGACTGCTGCTGAGTGAAGTGAGCAGAACCAGGAGAGCATTGTACACAGTAAGAGCCACACCGTGTGATGACTAACTTTCATAGACTTAACCCTTCTCAGCAATGCGAAGATCTCCAAAAGTCTCATGATGGAAAATGTTATTCACATTCAGAGAAAGAACTATGGAGTTTGAATGCAGATTGAAGCATACTATTTGCTCTTTTTTTTTCTTCTGTTTTGTTTTGTTTCCCCTTTCTTGTAGTTCCTTCTATTGGTTCTAATTCTTCCTTAAAACATGACTAATGTGAAAATATGCTTAATAGGAATGTATATGTAAAGCCTATATCAGATTGCATGCCATCTTGGTGAGGGAGGCTGGAAAGGAGGGGGAGAAAAATTTAAAACTCAAAAACATATGGAAGTGATTGTTGAAAATGAAAAATAAATTAATTAAAAAAAGAAAACAGGCATATTTCACTAATCAAATTAATAGAGGTTAAAAGTTCATTCACTGTAAGTTAGAACTAAAGTGATAATAGATATTACTCATTTTACATAGGATAAAACTCAAGCTGAGGAAAGTCAAATGACCGTTTCAAGTCACAAAGATAGTTATTAGAAAAGCCTGTGCTAGACAGAATTCACATTTCCTGATTCATAATCTAGAGTTCTTTCTACTGTAGCTCATTTGGTGTAGTCAGTGTTTCAGGATTCTCTGTTAAATTATTGTTTTCTGTAGCAGTAGTACTTCTCAGCAATTCATTCCAAAGATATGTCTTTTGTATTAGCATCAATTCAATAAAGGTTTCACTCTTCCTTCTCTATTATCAGTGAATACTAATTTGCCTTCCCAAAATATATCATATCTTCAGATCACTGATTTTTTTTTCTGTTTATACCTATTGATTTTGATATGAAATTAGTAAATATACATATACAATAAAAGTATTTGAACTAATAAAAGCAAAGTATATAATGAAAGCATAAGAATACAATAGAAAAAAAAGATTAAAAGGATGCTAACCTAAATATTAGTGATATTATTATTTTGTGACAGCAATTTTAAGTTCTAAGACTCCACAAATAATAGAATCACAAACTTTAACATCAATCTGACACTACTAAAATATACTCTTAAGACTGTTGTAACTTTACCAAGTATGGAAGTAAAGTATAGTCTAAACCCAGCTAGATAACTTAGAAAACTTGTATTGGCATATAAAGCTGTCCCAATTACTGAAATTCACTGGAGACATTTTGTTCTTTCAATGGTAATCCATTATATCGAATAAGGAACATAATTTTCTAAAAGGCTCAGAATGATACTGGAAGTATGTTACTTGATAGATCTCTTAAATCCACAGAGTAAAGTGCACTTCCTTTAGTAATGGCCCACTGTAAGACAAAAAGACCAAAGGTTCCCCAAAATGGTGGCTGGACTAACGGCTCTCATATTTATCATCAGGTGAGCTAAAGAACAGCTGGGCTAAAAAAAGTGCTTTATACACGAACAGCATCCAACAACCCCAGGTCTATTTGTAAATTATCATCAATAATAAGGATTTACATTTGAATAACCTTTTTCATACTTTTAAAATGTATTTGCACATACATTATTTCATTTCACATTCACAACAAATCTATGAGGTTTGTTGGTACTCGTACCAACAGGTATTTCTATGCTCATTATAGGTGACCTACCAAAAAATCCAACTGCAATGTCTCATTTTGGCACAGATGTGATTGGGTGCAAAAAGTCTGTCACTGGAAACAAGGCACAGGCAGGTTCTACCACACTGGAAAGGTTTCCATTATTGTCAAAAGATCAGCTTAACTATTTATAAAGAACCTCATCACTGATCAACTACCTGGAAATGGATGTTTTGGACCCTGTATAAAAGAGATAATGCAAAATTCCCTCAGAGTTCTTTACTACTTCTACAATGATGGAAAAGGAAGAAGACAGTGAAACATGCCATTGATCTCTTAGAAGAAAGGTACTGAAACAGTGGTGCAGCAGGAGACAGGAGGCATGGCCAAATTGTTTTGATTTACTATGCTAGTTATAAGGGAAGATTTCTACTTGGGGTTTGGGGGAATTAATAGGTAGTGAAAGAGATGCAAATAAAAAAGTCTCAATAAAACATTTACAAAGTATACAAATTTATACTGGAATTCGTAGGGGTCCATAAACATGGTAATTTTCTAACTACCAAGTTAAATTTAATATATACTTTTTAAAACACTGACAACTTCTAAGTCACAAAACAAACATAAAGTCAGACAAGATACTTTCTCCAGTCCCCACTAACTCTCAACCTTCCTCCCCCAAAGTGATATTATATGAAGAAAGAAGGAAGGAAGGAAGGAAGACATTCAAAAAGGTAAAATCATTATGAATTAACATAGTTCTATCTTTAAAGCAGTCAGCTAGGTGGCACAGTGCCTGACTTGGAGTCAGAAAGATTCAATTTTCTGAGTTCAAATCTGGCCTCAGACATTTATTAAGTTGTGTGACCCTAGGTAAGTCACTTAACCCTATTTGCCTCAGTTCCTCATCTGTAAAGGGAGCTGTAGAAGGGAATGGCAAACCACCCCAGTATCTTTGCCAAGAAAATCCCAAATTGGATCACAAAGAGTCAGACAAGACTGAAATGACTGAACAACAACAAATCTTTTTCTCCTCTCCCACCTGTCTCCACTTCTGGCAGAGAAACAGAACCTGATCCACTAGCTTTTCGCTGGAGCCAATACTGGGATCCCTTCCTGCTCTAGCTGTGCATCTCACCCAACTGGCAGAAACTGATTCTTCCTAACCATGTGAGAAGAGTGGGTGGTAATTGTGCTTCTTTCTGCCCAAGACCCAATAGCAAATTAGGAACCCATCAAAGTTATAGAAACTCTGGCCTGAATACTGTCCCTGCCCTCTGTTAACCTGCAGAAAGCATCAGAGGTTGATTCAACCCAATTAGAGAAGGAAGAGGAATAAGAGAGGAATTGAGGTAGAGGGCCAACGTGATTGTTTAGCTAGTACCTGAAGGGGAAAAAAAAGCACTGAAATCCATCAGGGGGCCCATTCTGTCTCTTCAGAAGCTCCTTAAGTCAGAAGCCTAAGTTGGTGAAACCCAAATATTTTATAATAATGGAAGATGACTCAAGGTACCTTGGCAATTCAGCCCTGGGAGAGCACCCACCAGCAAAGGGAGAGGAGTTGGAAGGTGAGTGACAGGGAATGTTTTGTTTTGTTTTGAAAGGCTAAAACAGCAAGGATTTCGAAAGGGAGAAAACTCAATAAAAACTCTGAGCATATGCACATAAATTGATAGAGAATATCTTAAAAGGAGAAGGGAAGTTGAGTGTTAAGATATTACACAGCTTTCTTAATAAATATTAGAAGATTACAGAATGACAGAAAGCGAACCAATGCCTGAAGATATAAGGAATACAGCAGAATCCCAAGATAACATGGAACAAAAACAAGAAATTCTATAAGAGTTCAAAAGAAAATTTAATTTATAAAATGAGAAATTAAGAATGAACATATGCAAGAATTTAACTCTCAATGCCAAAAGAAAATGAAATTAGATTAGAAAAAAAGAAAAAAGAAAATAAATCTATTGTAGAGTGTCTCCATAGAACAAAAAAAAAGATGAAGAAATTAATAATGCAAACATACCAAAGTGGAGGAAAATCTGGCAGAAAACAAGTAAAAGGAAACAACATTTAAACACATACATGCACATGATATTTATACAGCCCAAACCCACTGACCTTGAAAAGGATACAGAAAAACAATTTAGTGATCATGGGTTTCCCAGAAGAACATGATAAATCAAAAAACCTGAATACAATATAACAAATGACATACGATAACTGCCCAGAACTTCTGAATATTTAAAAAACAAAAAACAAATCACCAAATAAAAGTACCTACAGATTGCCTCCAAGACAATTATGTGATTAACCATACAACAGTAGTTAAACTAAACAATTACAGTGACAAAATACAAATTCTGTAAGGGTCCAAGAAAGTGATCTTCAAATGTAAAGTAAAGAAAATTTGGATAACACACGATTATTCTATCCCCCAATAGAAAACATAGAATGGAACAGAAAAGCAAAGGAGTTCAAGCTGCGATTCAAAATGACATACCCTGAAAACTTACACCTAATTATCAATGAGAAAAGGCAGATTATTAAAAAAAAAAAGCCTTATTATAAGGAATAACTCTATGGAAGGGGTAAAAGGAGGGATACAATAGAAAATGTAAAAACAAAAGACACCAATAAACATATGTTTAAAATTTAAACTGTGCAAAGGTTCATGGATTCATATATAATCTCCTTTCTTGTTCTTTGTACACTGAAATATTTAAGCTTATAAGTTCACAATAAAGATATTTTAAAAAAGGAAAGTTGTTACTCTTATTACAAGATATCTGTCCAAATACAAATAGTTGATGCAATGCTAAAGCAATTGTATCAACAATATTGACAGTCTCACTACAAATGAAAACAGAAGACAAAAAAAAAGTGTTATTAAATCGCTAACGTAGAAATGCAACCAGACTTACTCTTCTTGGGTTCTGGGACAGAACCAGGAGGAGTGAAAGTTGAAAAGAAGGAAATTCTGGGAGTAATGTTATCTTCCTAATAATTAGAGCAGGGGTTTTTAACCTGGGGTCCATGGAAATGGTTTTGTTTTAATATTTTGGTAGCTATATTTCAATATAATCGGATTCCTTTTTAATCCTACATTTTTATTTATGCATTTAAAAACATTATTTCAATAAGGGGTCCACCAGTTTCCCCAAACTGACAACAGGCCCCATGAAAAGGAAAAAAGATTATGACCTTTGAAATTAAAGCTATCTAAAAGTACACAGGATAGCTTGAGAGGTAGGAGGCTCCCTTCACCTTGAGTTTTACATTTTGTTTTGTTTTGAAACAAGACTGGATAAAAAGATGAGTGAAGTGTGTTGTTGAAGAGATTCCTTTTTAGGTACAAGTTGGACTAAATGACCTATCAGATCCCTTCTAATTTTGAAACTCTGTGGTTCTACAAGAATGGTTCACAAGTCTTCATCTGAGAAACAAATACAGAGAGGAGAGAACTGGTAGCATCATGGGCCCAAGGGCCTTGCAATACTCAAAAGGGACCATCAACAAACAGATAACCATGAAGACAATTACCATTTTTGCACCAGCATTTGTTGTGGAGGATGCACATATACAGAAATACTTTTACTCAGTGACTTCAATAAGAAAACAGATATTGTGGAGTATGGTTAAAAAATGTTGGAAAATATGATTCAGGACCATGAAATAACAGCAAATAATTAGAAATAAGAGCCAATAATGTAAAATTATGAACTGTTATCACTGCACAAAACAGAAAAGAGAAATGCCAAGGAAAATGAGTCTGCTGAGCACTTGATATTAATAAATTAAGCCTGATCATCCCCCAATCATCTTTAGGTAAACCTGGAAAAAAGGATAACAAACACGTGAAATGAAACAGATCTATGTAGGCGTTGCTATTATAACCTAGTCTTATCAATACTCATAGTAGAATCACTGCATTTGGATTCTATCAGCATAGTACCTAGAATACTAAGTGAAATTATGGCAATGCTTCTATTTATAGGATATTTCAAAGATCAACAGGTATAATTCACACACACAAATGATGTCAAGGGAAATAAATGGATCTACTCAAATACGTACAAGATTAAAATGTGCTGTAGGTGATACAGTTTTAAAGGCATTCAAGAATCAAAATATCTCATAGAGGGGAAGATTCCAAAAGATTGTAAAAGTTTAGAGACCTGCTATCACCTACCCACTCCACAAGGCAACTAAAAAGACATTAGCCATTAAAGATCCATTCTAATTTTCCTATCTCCATAAAATTTTATGAAGAGAGTACATGGATGCATCATGGGGATCCTAGAAGAAAATATGAGAAGGGAGCAATCAAGCTTATATAGAGATTATTTTCTTTTTCTTTGTCTTTTAAACTCTTATTGATATCATTTGGTTTTTATGTCACTTTCACTTTCTAATATAGTCCTCCTTTTTCCCTACTGAGAAAACCATACTTATGGACTAAAAATCATAAAAAGAAAGAAGAATTAAAAGACAGCTTGGCAAAACTAACATATCAACCACATCTGATAATACATGCAATGTTCTAGGGATGGGGAATCTGAGGCCTCAAGCCCACATGTGGCTTCTAGGTCCTCACGTGCAGCCGTTTAACTGAATCCAAACTTCACAGAACAAATCCCCCCTTAATAAAAGGATTTGTAAAACTTGGACTTAGTCAAAAGGCTGCACCCAAACTTATTTGGCCTACTGCCCCCTTTAAAAGAAAAAGATTACTCAGCAACTCCCTAGAAATCTTTCAAAAGAACATCATTTTTTAAAAAATGATGATGAATCTTAAATTTAATAATTTATTGTAAATTTGTGGGGTTTTCCCTGAATTGAAATTTCCATGATGCAATATTGCATCATATAACTGTATAGTATCGTACAGTAAACAAGTCATTACGTGTACATATTCCTGCTGATGCATGCTGGACTTCCCAACAATTTTAACAAGCTCACCTGCCAACACTTGCTTGTTAAGACCTATTGGTGGACTTGACCACTGATTGTTTATAACTTGCATTTTGTGTGTTTATTTGGAAAACAATGTAATCACTACAGCTTTCACTCTGTTACACAACAGATAAAACGTGTATGAACAGTTTTTCAAAATTCTCTTCTCTTGCTTTTTTATACTTCCACCACCCCCTTATTTTTATTCAATGCCCCCCAATTGCATCTGAGGCTACTACCAACCCCCTGGATCATTCCAGGACCCCCTAGAAGGCAGTATCATCCACTTTGGGAACCTCTGACCTAAATCAATATTCCCTAGTCTCTGAAAAGAAGGGGAAAAGGTTCATTTTCTCAACTCTTCTTAGTGTATGTGTGGGGGGTGGGGGGTGGGGAAGGCAAACCTTTGACCAAAATAATAATATAGCACTTATTTTCCTTCTGCCATTAACGTTGGGGTAGTTATTATGTATATTGGTTTCCTTCTCTTCTGCTTATTTCATATGCTTGCACTTCATCTAGATCTTGTTACAATTCTCTGAATACTTCATTGTTATTTAAGGAATAGTAATATTCCATTATATTTATATACCATCATTTGTTTAGCCATTCCCCAATCCATGGACATTTACTTTGTTTCTAGTTCTTTGGTACTACAAAAAATGCTGCTGTGAATAATTCAGCATATATGGAATCCTTTTTTTCTGTCTTTGACCTCCTAGAAATATGTGCTTAGTAACAGGATCTTTGAGCCAATTGGTATGAACATTTTAGCCACTTTCTTAGCTTAATTCCAAATTATTTTCTAGAATGGTTACAATAATTCATAGATATATCAGTTTATTAATGTGCCTATACTTTCCAAAGTACCTCCAACACCAATTATGCCTATTTTCTCATCTTTGCCAACTTGCTGAGTATGTAGTGAAATCTGAGTTGTTTTATTTTGATTCAGTGATCTTGAGCAATTTTTCATACAGTTGATAACAGTTTGAAATTCTTTTGAGAACTGTTTTATCATATCCTTTGACTACTTATCAATTAGAAAATGGCATTTGGTCTTATATAATGTGTTCATTTCCTGTGTATCCCTATGTATTTCCCAGAGTCTGAGGCATTGACAAGTAACCTACCCAAGATTACCCAGAAAGTCAGTAACAGATTCAGACTTGAATATGGGTCTCTTCTAGTATAATGGTTCTTCCATTACTCTTCACTGTCTATTATTAACAATATGAATTTATCATGTAGATTTTGATATAAAGTGAGGCGTTCTCTTTTAATATTATGAGTTACTAATAAACCTATAGGAAAAGCTTAGTTAATCTGTAGAATCATCAAGAATGAATGCTAAACAACTTAATAAATGAAAAGGTCTCCTTAGGTCAGACCTGCAAAACTTGGCAGTAGGTAGGGGCCAAAATTAAAATAAGCTAAACTACTTCAGGCCACAGATAGGTTTTTAGTGCCTAATTTTCCAAGTAAAGGTATGATTAATGATTAAACTATTTCTCAAAGACACTTTTTTAAAATCAGGACAGAATCCAGAAACTGTAATTAGCAAACACTTCTTCACAAAGTCACCTTCAGTAAAAGACTTCCCAGCAGCAGCAATTTCTTTAGAAAGCTGAAAAATAACCTTAGTAGCCACCTCATTTTCTGAGTTTACTTTGGTGAAAAACCATTGTTCCCCACTGAAATTTTTCAACAATTTGGACACTTTAATTTGTTTTTCATTGGTGTCCAATTTGCTTAAGTCAGGATGTTGTGATTTCAAAAGGCAATGAAGATTGTATTCCTTGGGACAGCTATTACTTTTCATCAAACAAGGCATAATATTTTGTCCCTCATGTAAGTAAACAAGTATCTATTTGTTCATTCCAGATTAAATACTCTATGTTCTGATTCCATCTTCTGTTTCTTAACACCTATTTTACAAAGTCACCCCAAAAACTTTAATATTAGAACCAAAAAATCTCCACAGACACTGTTCACATACAAAGAAATACTGAATTGAGTGTCTGAGCTTGGAGACAGCACCAGACACTCATGTAACTTGGAGGGTGGCCGTGCGGCCAGGCAGCCATGCAGCGAGGAAGGGGAACCCTTGCATTGTTACCACTCAGCACATGGCTGCACTCCCTTTGTCCCTGTTCAACTCTAGTAATGACCAAAAACAGTGAAAAGATATGACTCTTATTCCTCTCAGACTACAGACAGATGAAGATTGCCATGGTCCAGGTGACAATCAGGAGAGTGTACACAGTGGCAACCCATCCACCAAGTTACATGATGGACACGATAGCGACCAATGGAAGGGGAGTCAGGCAGGGCACAGATGAAGCATTCATTGCATCTTAACTTTCTTTTACATCCTCTACATTTTTCACAGGCCACCCAAAATTCTTTGGCCTGCTTTATGTTGTGTAGGCCTGCCTTAAGTGCAATGATAAAAAAGAAAGTGAAATTTAAGAGGAAATCTAAAGGAATTCTGAAGCCCCAGGGACAATCGTTTGGTATTTTTCCTCATCATGGGTTAGTCTTAGTTTTTTACCACAGAGAACCTGTGGCCTCAAGTCCTATAGGTCCGCAAGTGTGCACTCTGACTGAATCCAAACTTCACAGAACAAATCCCCTTAATAAAAGGATTTGTTCTGTAAAACTTGGACTCAGTCAAAAGGCCACACCCAAGGACCTAGAAGGCCACAAGTGGCCTCAAGGCTGCAGGTGGCTCCCCACCCATACAAGTTTAGCAAATACTTTTTTTTTCATTTTTATATAAGCACCATATAAACCAAAGATATTATTAATATTATCAATCCTAATAATAAATGTAATAATAGTTTAACAAAAATAGCAATAATAAATACAATAATAAATCTTCCTAGAACCTGAGTCTATAACTGGGCAAGAACTTCTACTCTGTATAGCCATAATTTCATTCTACCACAGTTCCCCTTTGATTAAAGAAAATAATATTACCTTTTAGTGTTGGTGATAAATACTACCTCATTATTACTCTAGCATTTCTTAGTCTATCACAGCAAAATGAATGTCTAGCATTGAGAAATCTCTAGCTAGAGAAACCTCTAGCTCTTAAGGGCTGGAACACTTCAACCTCCATGTTCTATTTCCAGCTATGCAGTCTGGTCCTGTTCAGTCCTGGAAAGCGTGGCCACTGGTAAGAGGTAAGAGTTTTTTCATACTCATAGGTTCATGAAGCCCACCAGTTCTATTTGCTGAAGATGGCTTTAACTATAGTAAATTATGGCTTACAAATCTAAGCAGTTCCCCAAAGCTGAAGAGTAACAAATAACTCAATAAATTATATGAATCAGGTATGAGTCAGGTAATTTATTCCTATACACAAAAAGAAAAGCTACACATAAAGAAGCATAGCTTGAATTAATAGTATTAATAGGATTCAGCATAACTTTAGTTATAATCCATCTGGGAGGCTGGCACTTTGTAAATATGACTATGGTTCATGCACTAGTAAGTGAATCACATCATAAAGCAGGTCATTAAGACTGCTAAATCAGACATTTTATATTTCACATTGGCTTAACACTGTCTGATCAAAGTCATTTACTCAGAAGAGGAAACACAAAGCGGAAAAAGGTAGAAGGGGCCCAGGCCTGCAAACTTATCTAATTGAGTCCACACTCTGTGTGAAGGTAACAGCAAGGGTTGCCTGCTCCTCTAAAAGGCAAAGTCAATGCAGAGAGAACACTACTTATAACAGAAGGTAAATCACTATCAGACTGAGCAGAAAGCTGATGCGTCTTGAGACTAACACAGCACCCAGATCCCTTCCCTCCTTTATCTTCCCTACCCCCAATCGCAGGGCAGGAAAAGACCAAGAGACCACTCAAGGTTTACAACTTCATAAAACACCAAATCCTTTCAGTAATGAACTAAAACATGACCTGAAGCAGTCTAGGAGATTATAATTCCTAAAAGGCCCATTCAGCTATGCCACATGTTAAACCAAAGGATAGTTCAGGGTACCTTCTCTGGCCTTTCATAAACACCCTAAGTACCACGTAGACCTGTGTACATGTACACAGGTCATAGAATTAGCATAGTATCATAGATTCACAGCTAGAAAAGGCTTGAGAAATCATCTTTTCCAATCTCCTCACTCTGTAAATTAGAAAACTGAAGCCTAGAGATGTTAAGGGACATGCCTATGACCACAAAGGCAGTAGTGATGGCAGAGCTGGCTTTTGAACCCAGGTCCTCTAACTCCAAATCTAGCATTCTATTTCCACTGGACCACACTCCATCAGGTACTACCACATATACAAGAACACTGAGGTCATATTTTTATGACCTCAACTTGAATTTTTGTATTTATTCAACCACCATTCAAGGCAATCATTTCAGGTCTGGTGTCTGGCCAGAGTTTCACAGCACTCTACAACATCAATTACAATTTAAGACACAAAATGGAGAAAAGTAGTTTCCTACTGAAATTACAGTTATGATTTGTGTTCTCAGAATGCATGTAATTACCTAAATTAGTAGATTTCTTCAACACCAAAGCTAACTACCATACTTTTAGGACATTTCTTTTGGTTTTCTCTGACAGCCTGATTTTGAGATTTTTGTAAAATTCTCACCTAGGAGGTGGACTTCTCATAATTCAAATGAATTTTGTCAATTGATTTGTGCAAAACCAAATGAATTTCAGTAACAAGCTTTTTTTTTGTACTGTGAAAACCTAAAGGGGAAAGAAATTTAGATCCAAAAATGCAAGGCTGACTCATACAGAGAGGGGGAGAGGAAAGCACAATTGGCAGAAACATTAGGCCTTCTGAGGTTATTTAGCAAAAAAATGTGAGAGTTAAACAATAAAAAAAAACTCATTGATCAAATTAGGGTTATAAGAAAGTGTACATGCTAATTTTTTTAAATAGCCTTGTTTATTTTAATAGATTATGTACTTTACCAAAATTTTGGAACAATACACGAATGTACTTAGTCTTACATAGGCAATACTGTTGTTGGTAAAAGCTAATCACTTGGAGATTAAACACATGGCAACAGAGGCATAAAGCTGGAAAAAGGAGGAGGTCACACCTTTTTAAGATGCAAATTGGAAATGAAGCATTGCAGAAATGAAGTTCTGTTGATCTAACTGTGAAGGTGCAAATCATTCATCATACTTTTAGAACAGAGGCTTGTTACTTTTAAAAATTAGTATCAAGAAAACACTTTAGAAAGCAATGATAAAGCCTACTCATTAGTACTTAAGAAGCCTGTGTTATAAATTTGGATAAGCACAAGTGACAACCCTAAAATCCATTTTTCATATGCATTTTTGCAAAAGGAAAAATAATCTAAATCTAAAACAACATTTTATTCATTTCTAAATCATAAAGAGTTTAATGAACAGCAAGTCAGTATTTTCTCACAGCACCTAAGGAACCTAGACGTTATGAAAACAC
The DNA here is from genome assembly GCF_900497805.2 of Vombatus ursinus. Taxonomy (NCBI): domain Eukaryota; kingdom Metazoa; phylum Chordata; class Mammalia; order Diprotodontia; family Vombatidae; genus Vombatus; species Vombatus ursinus. The sequence continues at coordinate 24,983,225 of NW_020941197.1, forward strand.
AGAGTGGGCTTGTGCATCCATACATAAAAGACTAAAGCAATACACCTAAAATGCATTTTGTATGTTTTGCTCTGCCTTTCTATTCATTTTTTTTTGCTCTGCTGCCATGTCTCTGGTTGGCACTTTGTTCATTTGAGTATGGTTCATGCACTAATAAGTGAATCAGTAATGGCACTCATTATGGTGGGCACAAAGTCAGGCAGCTGATAAGCTGAAACTCATGGCCTCCAGAATTTAAAGATGACTGCTCAGCCTCAAGACCTCTCAAGCCAGATGCCTGTTGAATCCATGGTTGGCAACCGGCATTAAATCCAAAAGAGGCCAATCACCCTGGGAAAGAATGAAGAAACCAGAAGGATAGAATAAGAATGGAGTGCATTGAAAGGGACTATATGAAAAACTGTCACATGTGAATGAAGAGTTATCCTTGCTGAGAAGAACAGATTGGCAGATCCCCATGAGCAAGAAGACCAGATGTGACATGTTCTTGCTTTGGCAATTTTACTTCTTAGGCTACATTGATAAGAGGCTATGGAAGCACTGAAAGAAGACATCATTCTTCAAGAAAACAGGTATTTCCAATTCATCTTTCCCACATAACCTCACATAAAGAAGTTGACCAATATGACAGTCACAACTAATACTACCTTAAGTATGTAGCCCAAATACTTGGCCTTTCTTATGCCCATGGGTAGCTCTCAATTACTAACAATTCTTATTTCTGCAACTTAGGGCAGGACTGATGCTTAGGGTGAAAGGGATGATGATAACTAACAACAGAAAGAGAGGAGAAGTAGTTAAATCTTATTTTGCTTGCTTTCTTCTAAAAATGGCTGAAAGAAATTCGATACCCAAGCTAAGTAAAAGAAATTGCTTAGCTGCTCTTCAGTAAGTCAAGTCACCTGGCTCAAATGAATCTCTTCCTCTGATACTGAAAAAACTAAAACATAAGAATGCTAAGCCACAATTAGTGATACTTGATATACTGTGGAGAACAGAATATTTTTAACAAGGAACCACTCGATTTAAAAAATACAAAAAGTCCTAGTTTTCAAAAAAGGAAAAAGAATATAGGCTGCAAATTAAAAATCAATGAGCTTGACCCTGACACTTGGAAAAATCTTGAACGAATCATTAAAGGGAGGATTAGCGAACATCTGAAAAAGAAAGTAGAAAGTACAAAGAGCCATAATGCTTCAACATGGACAGGTCATGTCAGATGAAACTATGTCAAAAGTGTTTATAAAACTTGTAGTTCAAGTAAATGATGCAGATTTTAGTGACAGAGAAACTCTCAGTATTTGTGTGGAGAATATACATATGTCTGGATGAGATGATAACACAACTAGATGGATTCAAAACTATTTAAATAGCTTGAATCAAAAAGTAATAATTATAGTAACGGTTCAATTTCTAGGCAGGAAGTATCCAATAGAAAGGTAGTAATGATAATAATAATAATAATAATGATAATTATTATTATAGCCAACACTTCAATAGTGTCTATAATGTGGTGGTAATGGTAAGAATAACAATAATAATAATAATAACAATAATAATAATGACTGATATTCATATTAACATCTACTATGTGCCAGGCATTATGCAAAGCACTTTACAGATATTATCTCATTTGAGCCTGGGATATAACTGCTGCTTTTATCTCCATTGTACAGATAAGGAAAGTGAGGAAAAGCTTAAGTGACTTACTCAGGATCACACAGCTAGTAAATCTCTGAAACCATATTTGAACTTGGGGCTTCCCCACTCCAAACCCAGTACTCTATTCACTGTGTCAGCTAGCTAGCTCACAGTACATGTCAGGGATCTGTGTTTGGCCCTGTGCTGTTCAACGTTTTTATCAATGACTTAGATAAAGGCATATAGACTATGTGCTCATTTATTTTTTAACTTTTAGTTTAGTTCAGTTTAAGAAGCATTTATTTTCTCTCATATGTGCCACCCCCCCCCAATTAAAAAAGGAGAAGGGACAAGGGAAGCCTTGTAACAAATATGCAACATCAAGTAAATTACATTTCTGCACTGTCAATGTCCAAAACTATATGTGTCATTTTGCATTCTGAATCCATTTTGATTCTTACTTCCATAAAGAGCTAGGTAGCATCCTTTGTAATGAGTATTCTGGAATAGAAATTGGTCACTACATTGATTATGATTCTGAAGTCTTTCAAAACTGCTTGCCTTTATTCATGTGATATTTATCACAGAAATTAAATTGGTCTCCTGATTCTGCTCACTTTACTCTGCAACAGTTCATATAAGTTTTCCCTGGTTTCTCTGAAATCATCCCTTTTGTCATTTCTTAAAGCACAAAAATATTCCATTATATTAACATACCATACTTTTCCAGCCATTCCTCAACTGATGGACACCCCTTAGTTTCTAGTTCTTTGTGATAACAAAAATTACAGATAGCTAGCTAGCTAGCTAGCTAGACATACACACATTACATACATACAGACATACACAAAAGACTTACAGGTCTTTTCCTTTTTTCTTTGATCTCATCCCACTATTATGTTGAGTAGTGTTAGTGCTGGGTCCCTTAAATGAATTTTGGCTATAGTTCCAAACTGCCTTCCAGAAGGCTTGACAAATTCATAGCACTCCTCCACCAAAAAGTACATTACTGTGCCTTTGTCATCTAACTTTTTTTCTCATCTTTGCCAATCTGAAGAGGATCCTCAGGGTTGTTTAATTTGCATTTCTCTATTAGCAATTTAAAGCATTTTTTTCATATGTTGGTAATTAAGATTTCTTCCTTTGAAAACTGTCTTTGACCATTAATCAATTGGGGAATGCTCATAAATTTGAATCAGTACCTTACATATCCTGGAAATGGACTTTTATCAAAGAAATAATGCAAAGATATTTTCTCAGGTAATTGTTTCCTTTGTGATTGTTTTTGTTTGTGCAAAATCATATACAATGAGTGTTTCTACTTCTTTTCTTCTCAATCTCTTTTTAACTCTCTAATCTGGTTTGTAACATATCATTCAATTGAGGCCCCTCTCTCAAAGTTACCAGTGGTCTTTTATTTGCCAAATTTAATGGCCTTTTCTCAATCTTCATTCTCTTCTACTCCGCAGCCCTTAATACTGTTGATCACACTCTTCTCCTTGATACTCTGTTCACTCTAGGTTTCTATGACAGTACTCTATCCTGGTTTTCCTCCTATTCTTTGCCACTCTTTCTCAATCTCCTTTATTGTATCTTTATCCACATCATGCTTGCTGGCATTGAGTGTGCCCCAGTGCTCTTTCACTAGGTCATCTCTTCTCCCTCTATACTGTTTCACTGGTGATCTCATCAACTTCCAGTGACTCAAGAATCATGTCTATGATACTCTCGTTCTACTTTAACAAGCTTTAACTTCTTCCTCAACCTTAAGACTTACATCTGCATTGCCATCTCAAACTGGATGTTCCATGGACATCCTGAACTTAACATATCCAAAACCAAACTTGCTATCTTTTCCCCTAAACCCTCCCCTCATCCCTCTTCCTAACTTCCCTTTGTCTAGGACACTATCATCTTTCCAGTGACCTAGGTTCATAACCAAACAATCATCCTTGACTCCTCACTTTCTCTCACCCCCACCCTATATCCAATCTTGCTGCCTAATTCTGTCAATTTTACTTTCATAACATCTCTTGCACACACCTTCATCCTTCTTCTGACACTATTCCCAACCTGGTACAGATCCTCATCACCTCATACCTGGGCCATTGTAATAACCTGCTCGTTAGTCTTCCTGCCTCAAGTCTCTTCTCACTTAGCTGTCAAACTGGTCTTCCTAAAGCATAAATCTGATCATTTCACTACTACCACCACAACCACCATTCAATCAGATAGAGTGACTCCTTACTATTTCTAGAATCAAATTTAAATTCCTGTTTGTCTTTTAAAGCCCTTCATAAATTGGCTCCTTCTACTCTTCCATTTTTCTTTTTTCTTTCTTTTTTTTTTTTTTTTTTTGGTAAGGCTATTGGGGTTAAGTGACTTGCCCAAGGTCACACAGCCAGTACGTGTCAAGTGTTTGGTCTGAGGCCGGATTTGAACTCAGGTCCTCCTGACTTCAGGGCCGGTGCTCTATCCACTGTGCCACCTACCTGCCCCCCTCTTCCATTTTTCTTATACCTTATACTCTACCACCCACATCCACATATATATGATCTACAATCCAACAACACACTAGCTTCCTTGCTGTTCCTCACATATTACCTATCTCCTAAATCTGGGCATTTTCACTGGTTTTGTTCTATCCCTGGAATTCTCTCCCTCCTCATGTCTACCTCCTGGCTTTTCTGGTTTCCTTCAAGTATCAGCTAAAATCCCACCTTATATAGGAAGCCTTTCTCAACACCCCCACACCCCCACTTAATGTTAGTGACTTTCCAATCTCCAATTTATCATAAATGTGTGTACATATATATATATACACACACACACACACACACACATATATGTATATGTACATACAGTCATTTGTATTTTGTCTCCCCCTTTAGACTCTGAGCTCCTTAAGAGGAAGGACTGTCTTTTCCCTTTCTATCTGCAGAGTTTAGCACTTTACCTGGAATATAGTAGGTAACGAGTAAATGCTTGTACACTGACTAATTTTATGTAATAAAAATGTAATGTTCCACAATCTTTTCTATTCCTTATTTGGTAATGAATTCTTATATTAGCTATAAATTTGAATGGTACTCTCAGCCTTGTTCCTCTAATTTATCTATTATGAGACTACACATATGTGTGTATGCATGTATATACACATATATATGTATGTATATATATAAACAAATATGTACATGTGTGTGCATGTGTATATATCTACACACACATATATTAAAACACATTTATTTATTTGAAACTTATCTTGGTATAAAGTCAGAATCTTTTCAAGTTTTCTCAGAAACTTTGGTCAAATGTGAGTCCTTACCCTAGTTACTGAATTTGGGGAAATTTATCAAATGATAGGTTATTAGGTATGTTTGCTTCCATACAATGTCTAATTAATCTGTTCCACTGATCAAGCTTTATGGTTTGGTTTGGTTTTGTTTTTTAATGAGTATGAAATAGTTTTGTGATTACTGTTCCAGCCATGCTGTGAGCTTGGGTACTGTCAAGCCCCCTTCTTTTTTTTTTTTTTTAAACTGTTTCTCTTCACATTCCTTATCTTTTGTTAACCCAGGTGAATTTCATTATTATTTTTTCTAGTTATATAAATGATCCTTTCATAATTTTGATGGTTACTGGAAAAGTAAATTAATTTAGGCAGAACTGTCATTGTATTATATTGCTTTGGTCTACTCAAGAGTAATTAATACTGTTCCAATTATTTATGTCTATTTTCATAAATAATATTTTGTAGTTGTATTCATATATTTCCTATTTGTATCTTGGTAGGTTTTGTACATTCTTTAGTTATTTTAAATGGAATTTCTCTTTATATCTGCTCTCTGATGGGTAGGAATTCTGGGTAGATGTTTTGTATGCATTATATAAAAATGTGAATGATTTCTGTGTATTTATTTTACATAACACAACCTTGCTGCAGTTATTATGTCAATTAATTTTAGTTGACTCTTTACAGCTCCACAAATTATCTTATCATCTGCAAAAATTGTATGCTTATTCCCACAATTCCTTTTTTCTTATTGCTTTACATAGAATTTCTAAAACTATATCAAATAGCAATGGTAAAAATGTATATCCTTGCTTTATCTCTGAATTTAATGAAGAGGCCTTTAGTATGTCCCCACACATAAAATGCTGCTGCTTTGGCTTAGACAGATGCAGTGCTATAGCAATAAAATTACCTAGATAATACTCTTTATATTTAGACAAAACAATAACAACATTCATTTGGAAGAATAAAGTGTAGATAATCTCAAGATTAATCATGAGATAAAGTGAAGGCCAGATCAAAACCCAAACTATATTATCAGAACTAGTCATAACTGTTCCTTCAAGTCAAGTTCAAACTGGCTTAAGAAATTTAGTATTTCCTCCCTTTGGGCCTGATATGTAGGTGGCAAAATAATGGCAAGTTCAGATAGCAGAAAAGTCATAATGGTTAGTCACCGGTGGAGTCCACCTACCCATCTCCTGATAAGTGGTAATTCTGCTTTACTATAAGCCGAGAAACCTTTTTCTATAAATTAAGCATCTGTTCAACCAGTCCAAATAATACTTCCATAAGATCTTTAGTTACAGGTGCAAGAAATGAGGCTAATATATATATAAGTTTTATTTTACTGAATCCCATAGTCACAAAAGTCCCAGGTCTTAATACCCGCTGACACAAGCATACTCAGGAGAATAGAAATAAATTCAGTAAATGTCAAAGATATAAATGTCACCCTCTTTTCTGCATAGTCATCACTGCCTAGCCTTTTGTTGAATAACATAGCTAATACTTCAAGTAGCTTACTGCAATCTTAGGGTGACTGCAGAGTTAAATATAACACATACATACAGGAAAAACCAAAAAGGTAACCAAACATATCAAAGCTGCACCATCCTATCACATTGCTCAATCACCAAGACATAATGAATAAGTGAGAATAACAGCAGTCCAGAGGTAAAAGGTTCTTTCTCCTTTTACTTACTACTTATAAAAAGTAAAAGGGAAATTAGCATTACATTAAAGACCAAAGAATCTTATCCTACACAGATAGGATAAAAAGGTAAATCATGAGTGTCAAATAGAAATGGAAATAATCCACCAATCACCACCGGGAAGATATCCGAAAATGAAAATTCTCAGGGATACTGTAGTCAAATTCCAGAGCTCCCAGGTAAAAATATTGTAATAAGCCAGAAAAAAACAATTTAAACATCATGGAGCCACAGTTAGAATCACACAAGATTTAGCAGCTTCCACATTAAAGCAGCAGAGAGCTTAGAATATGATATTCTAGGAGGCAGAGGAGCTAGGATTACAACCAAGAACCAACTATCCAGCAAAACTGAATATAATCCTTCAAGAGAAAAAAATGGATAGTTAGCAAAATAGAAGACTTTCAAGCATTCCTGATTTTTAAAAAAAAAAGCTGAACAGAAAATCTGACTTTCAAATATAAGACTCAAGAGAAGCATAAAAAAGTAAACAAGAGAAATCATAAGGGATTCAATAAGGTTAAATTCTTTACATTCCTTTGGGAAGATGATACTTGTGACTCCTAAGAGCTTTATCATTATTAGGGCAATTAGAAGAAATCTACATAGACAGAGGGCACAGATGTGAGTTGAGTATGATGAGATGATTTCACAAAACTAAAATCAAGGGGTAACAGAGAGGGATGTGGTGGGAGAAGGGAAGTAAGAAGGAGGGAAATGATCTTACATAAAAGAGGCACAAAAGAAAGAGTTTTTACAGTGAAGGGAAAAATAAGGGGGAGGGGTGGCAGGCAATGCTTGAATCTTACTCTCACCGAAATTGAGGCCTTTATCAGAGAAACTTGCGGTTAAAAAAAAAAATTCTCCCCAGCTTCCCCTGCTTTCCTTCTAATCTTGACTACATTGGTATTGTTTGTACAGAAACTTTTTAATTTAATATAATTATCCATTTTACATCCTATAATGCTCTTTATCTCTTGTTTGGTCACAAATTCTTTCTTTATCCATAGCTCTGACATAAAATTTTCCATGCTATCCTGATTTACTTATAACATCACTCTTTATGTCTAAATCATATAACTACTTTGACCTCAACTTGACATACAGTGTAAGATGATGGTCATACCTAGTTTCTGTCAAACTGCTTTCTAGTTTTTTGTCAAATAGTGAGTTCTTGTCCCCAAAGTTTGTATATTTGGATTTATCAAACAATAGATTACTATGTCATTTACTACTATGTATTGTGTACCTAATCTATTCCATTGATCCACCATTATATTTTTTGGCCAGTACCACATTGTTTTGATGATTACTGCTTTGTGATAGTTTAAGACCTGGTTCTACTAAGGCACCTTCCTTCACATTTTATTTTTATTTATTCTCTTGATACTCTTGCCCTTTTGTTCTTCCAGATGAATTTTGCTATTATTTTTTCTAGGTCTATGATATAATTTTTGGTAGCTTAGTATGGCACTGAATAAGTAAATTAAATAGAATTGTCATTTGTATTACATTGTCTTGGCCTACCCATGAACAATTAATATTTCTCCAGTTGTTTAGATCTGACTTGATTTGTGTGAAAAGTATTTTGTAACTGTATTCATATAGTTCCTGGGGTTGTCTTTGCAGGTAGATTCCCAAGTATTTTATGTTGTCTACAGCTATTTTAAATGAAATTTCTCTTTCTATCTCTTGCTGCTGGGCTTTGTCAGTAGTAAAAAAGAAATGCTGATGATTTATATGGGTTTATTTTACATCCTGCAACTTTGCTAAAGTTGTTAATTATTTCAAGTAGTTTTTTAGTTGATTCACTAGACTCTCCAAATATATCATCATATCATCTGCAAAGAGTGATAGTTTGTTTTCCTCACTGCCTATTCTAATTCCTTCTTATCACAATAAAAATAACATTGTTTAATGATCCTTTGCTCATTAATATCAAGTGAGGCAAAGAATGGAGAGAGGTATTCTTAGTAAAAGTGTTCATACTATCATGGAGGAGATCCAGCACAGAGTTGAAATTGAAGAGGTAGTCACTATAGAGAATAAGATTCTCCAGATTCTGCTCTCTGTTCATGACAGTGCATTGATTACATCCATCCCCAGAATATGCATTCTGAAGATTTTGGCCTAAATATTCACATAGGAAACACCAAGTCGATGAAGAGCACCTATTGTCCAGACTATGGTAGGTAGTTGAATAGATAACCTATAGCTCTAGTAGAGGGGTATGTGTGGGGGGGGTGGGGGTGTACTTTTTAAGAACGTGGGCTATCTCTGTAACCATAGCTCAATGTATTTTCAAGTTCCATAGTTGGTGAAGCAGGTCATCTTTGCTTAACACTCTATCCCTTCTGCCTTCATATCATCAACTCATCAACAACTAATTTTTACCTCTTCTTAACACTCTTTTATTCTCTCTCAAATTCAGAAGCCCCCTTGGTAAATTCAGAAATATCTACTGAATAGGACTCTGATATGATATCTGTTTCAACAGTGATCTATGTGTATTTTTTCTAAAAGGAAATGCTTACACTATTCTGAATGGTGTTACTGGTATGGCAAAGAAATATATGAGTATAGGAAAAAATCCTCACAGTTACATAGATAAATAATGAATATTTTAGAAATATAAATGATATTTTGTAGAGATAGTTAACTGCATCTCTAAAGTTACCTGTACAGTATGTGTGCATGTCTGTGCGTGCACGCGGGCACGTGTGTATGTGTGTGTATGTGTGTGTCTGTGTGTGTGTATACAGACTAGTTAGCTAGTTAATCCTGGACAGATACAGCAATCTGGACAGATAATGAACTGGGTCCAGAATTGAACAGGAGGAAAGTAGGATGAATTGTCTTTGGGAAAGTGCAAAGTTCTATTAATGACCTCAAGCTTCTCCTAGAAACAAAGTTCTATTTCTTTAATATCAATAACCCTCAGGTATCATATAGCTACTACAAGTCATAAAACAATGCAATCACTGAAGAACTGAAACAGGATAATGCAAAGGGAAAAGGATAAGCAGATGATGGGTAAAAGCAGGTTGCAAATCACTACCAAAGAGAAATTAAAAGGAGAAGTTTATAAAGAATATTATCAAAGATTCATAAAATAAAAATAACAGGAGTTGGTCAAATGACAAGAGTGGGGGATAACTGATGGACGTCCCACAAACTGACCAGCTTCCTCAGTGTCAAGAGAAAATAAGAGGGCCCCCAGCAAACAAGGTAGATTCCTTGTGTCAAAGCTTATTAGGGGGATGTAGACAAGAGTTATACAGAACAGACAAGCATTAGAGGAAATAATCTGATGATATTACAGATTTATGTATCTATCTATTTGAGATGAAGAAACTGAGGTGTCCAGTGATTAACCAAAGCTTAATGGTGAACTAGTGCGGCTGTGGCTAATACTGAATATAAAATTCAGGCATTTAAGCTAAAGTCAATGGAGAAGGAAACTGTGATACATAAGTCTCTAAAGCTGAAGTCCTCAATTCACAAGATGAAACATTTTTTTTGCACCTGGCACTGGATCACCACTACAGAACTTGGGCCATCCATCAAAGGCCCAACTCTGTTTAGCCATACAGGTATACAGTCTCTTATATGAATATGATGAATACATTAAAAAAACAGGTTAGAAAAAAATTCACACAGATTACTGTTGAAACAAACATATCAGGGAGTTCTGTTCAACAGACATATTTCTGAGTTTGCAAAGGGGACTTCTGAGTTTGAGAAAATAGGGGAAGAAGGTTAGGAAGGGTTAAAAGACAGCTGTTTATGAGGGGATGATATGAAGGCAGAAGGGATAGAGTATTAAATGAAGATCACCTACTTCAGCAGCTATGGAACTTGAAAATACACTGAGTTGCAGTTGTTGGGCCTGCCTACGTAAAATGAATCTTAATTTGGTTAGTTTTATTCAAGTCCCATAAACTGGATATGGGACCAAAACATGTAATGTGTTCAATTCCCTGAGACTTGTAATGAACAATGTGCATGCGGCAGGAACACATGCCTCCTTTCCTGTTCTGCTTCCTTTTGCCCCATATGTAGATGGGCCTCACTGGAAAAGTAGAAATGAATATGCGACTCTCCCCTGCTTTAATAATGTTCCCTTTGAAATGACCACTCTGTAATTCCTAATAATCTGGCTTCAAACTCATTATTCCACTGAAACTGCTCTCTCCAGAGTTACCAGTAACCTCTAAATTGCCAAATCTAATGGCCTTTTCACATTCCTCATCCTTCCTGATCCCTCTGCAGCGTTTGCTATGCTATATTTTAACACTATTTACTATTCTCTCCACTTGGAAACTCTTTGTTCTCTGAAGTTTCATGACCACTCTCTCTTTACTCTTCTGCCTGATAGTTTCTTCTCAGGCTCCTGTACTTGTTCATAACCCATATCATGCCCACTAACTGGAGGTAGAACCTAGTACACTGCCTTAGGCCTTCTTCTAGTCTCTATCTGTACATCTCACTTGGTGGCCTCATTATTGTCTCCATAAAGATGACTCTCAAATCCATATATCCAGCCCTAGCTTCTCTTCTGAGCTTGAGTGAAAATGAATTTTCCAGACATCCCAAACTCAATATATCTGAAAGAAAACTTGTCTTTCTCCCCAAATAACACCCCAAATAACAACACTTCTCTATTTCTTCAGAGATGTCAACATTGTTTCAATATCCCAAGGTCTCTATCTCAGTATCACTCTCAATTTCTTATTCTCCCTCACCCCACATAACCAATTAGTTGCCAAATCTGATAGTTTATGTTTCCATGACCTCTCTTGAATCTGTCACTTTCTCTCTGCTCACACAGCCATCACCTTAGTTCAACCTTTTAGCACCTTTAGATTGGACTATTTGCAATATCCTCCTAATTGGTTTTCCTGCCATAAGTCTCTCCTCTCTCCAATTTATCTTCCAAACAGCTGTCAAAGTGATTCACCCCTTAGAAAAAAAAATACTAACTTTTCTTTTTAGCTTGTTGACTGATTAATTGGAATAAGAGATATACCTTTGATTCTAAGAACTCAAATGCCATGCCTAAGCTATGACCAATATTTCCTAATATATGTGTGTATGTGCATATGTATATATGTATGCATGTATGTATGTAAGTATGCATGTATGTAGTGGCAGCCAGGACCTATAGCTGAGCCTCTTACACATTAAATGTGTCCTCATCTCCTCCCTAAAAATTCAAGGAACAATGTAGAAGGGAATATAAAGCCCTAAATCTGTCCTCAAAAAATTGGGCAATAGTCATACATATGGATACCAGACTCTACCTAGAAGAGAATTCAACCAACCTAGATATGAAGCATCCCTTCATCTTCTATCAGTTTATCCTATCCTACTCCCACTGAAGTTTAAGGCTCTTCAAAAATGTGCTCACTGGGGATCACCAAATAGAAGGTGACCTCTGGGTAAGTATGTAAAGAAAAGCACTTTGGCAAGAGAACCACTGGATCTCTAAAACAAGTGAGATTTATAAGTTCACTGGTCTATGGAGACTCATATTCCTGCTCTCCTCTGGAGGTGACTTTCCAAACTAAGATGGAAACATACTTTGTAGACATGTATCTGTTATATTATTACTGAAACACTTCCATCTACAAATGGTTTTCTTTCAAAGCAGTCATCCATCTGGTACTTGTAATAGCCACAAAATTAACTAACAAAAAGAAATGAAAAGAACACAACACACATTGCTATTAATGGAGCTCCACGCATGTCACTCCCCACACAGTGTACTAAAAATGGACTTATCCAAATTTGAGTGTCTCCACACAAATGTCTGTGCCTTTCAATACACAGAGATGAGATCTTGATGTTTTCCTTAAAACTGCAAAAACACTTGCTCTCCAATTCCCTTTTTTTACAGCAACATTCTAGGAATTTTCAGCACAGTTTATGTTGACTAAGTACCTACTCTATGACACATAACTAGGCACTGCACAGGTCTGATAAATATGAGAAGTCATGGTCTCAACCTCACAAAAATTACAATCAAATATTCTTAAAGACCTGATAGTTGTTATACTCTGTGACTGTGAGAACAGTTTACTAAGGAAGGGCTCTTCTTACACCTTATTCATCAAGACCTAACTGGCAGAAAAAAATCAAAAAACCAAGAAAGGTACAAGTGACGTCTTACTGAAGTCAGATGTGAGTGTAGATATTTTCATACTCGAGAACAAGATACCAAGAAGTGAAGTGTCTTTTCTATGTCCGAAAAAAAAAATCTGGAGCCATTTTGATGTCAAAAGGGAAAAAATAGCCTGAATTTATAGATGACCTGGGAATGGTTATATAAAAATGTAATTTCCAGAGCCAAGATGGCAGAGTAAGAAGTAAGCCGCTCTCACCCTCCCTCACTGACCTCTGAAAACCCAGAAAATATTGGTCCAGGAAAGACCCTGAGCCAGCAAAAAGACAGGGCACAGCAGTCTTGTAGCCCAGGAGGCTTGGAGTTTTAACGGAAAAGGCCCCTCTCACTCTTGGGGAGGGGAAGGAGTATAGGACAGGAGACGTCCCAGCAAGCCAGCAGCAAGCCTCACCTCAGCATACCAGAGGGAGATCCTGACACCCAGGATGGTAGATCAGGCAGGTGCCAACACCAAGACCCCTGAGAGCCTCAATACAAGCAGGGGAACCAGTAGACACCAGCTCAGAAATCCACCATGGGCAATGGCATTCTCCAACGAAATCACCCAATGCCTCAGCACAATTCTAGCAAGCACAACTCCAGGCCAACAGACATCCACCAGCAGAGAAATATCCCTGTCCAAAGCCTGGGTGAGTAGGAAAAGAACCTTGATAAGTGGCCCTTTTGCTCCAGCAGGAAAGCTCAACTTTTTTTTTTTTTTTTAGTCAGGAAATAGGCAAACACTATGAACAAAAAGCAGAAACAGACAATGACCATAGATTCTTATTATGGGGAAAGCGAAGATCAGAAGAGGTCAACATTGTCAACATACCCACATCCCAAACCTCAAAGGGAAATATGAACTGGTCTCAAGCTCAAAAAGTCTTCTTGGAAGAGCTCAAGAAGGATTTTAAAAAGCAAATAGGAGAGATAGAAGAAAAAATGGGAAAAGAAACGAGAGGTATGCAAGAGAGAGTCAACAGCTTTGAAGAGGAAGGACAAAAATTAACTGTAGAAAATAACTCCTTAAAAAGTAGAATTGGTGAAATGGAAAACGAGGCAGAAAAATTCACTGAAGAGAAAAACTCCTTAAAAAGTAAAATGGGCCAAATGGAAAAGGAGGTACAAAATCTAATAGAAGAAAATAATTTGTTAAAAATTAGAATGGGGCAAGTGGAAGCTAATGACTCTATGAAAGAGCAAGAATCAGTCAAACAGAAACAAAAGAATGAAAAAATAGAAGAAAACATAAAATACCTCATTGGTAAAACAATTGACCTAGAAAATAGATCCAGGAGATATAATTTAAAAATTATTGGTCTATCTGAAAACCATGATGAAAAAAAGAGCCTGGACAACATCTTTCAGGAAATCATCAAAGAAAACTGCCCTGAGGTCTAGAACCAGAGGATAAAATACTCATCAAAAGAATCCTTTGATCACCTCCTAAAAGAAATCCCAAAGTGAAAACCCCAAGAAATATTGTAGCCAAATTGGAAAAATAACCAAATCAAAGAGAAAATACTGCAAGCAGCCAGAAAAAAATAATTTCAATATCATAGAAACGTAGTCAGGATTACACAGGACCTTGCAGCTTCCACATTAAAAGATCTGAGGGTGTGGAATACAATCAAACAAGGATCAACTATGCAGCGAAACTGAGCATAATCTTTCAGGGGAGGAGATGAACATTCAACGAAATAGGGGACTTCCAAAACTCCCTGATGAAAACACCAGAGCTCTACAGAAAATTTGACCTTCAAATACAAGACTCAAGAGAGGCATAAAAAGGTAAACAGGAAAGAAAAAAACAACATGTTATTAATAAGAGCAAACTGTTTACATCCCTACAAGGGAAGTTGACACTTATAACTCTTGAGAATTATAATGTTATTATGACATTTAAAAAGGGGGATACTTAGACAGAGGCCCTGGGTATAAGCTGACTTTGATGTGATGGTAAAAACTCCAATTAAGTGGTAAAAAGGGATTGTGTTGGGAGAAGAAGAAAGGAGGAGTCAGACACATGAAAAGGCACAAAAACCTAATACAGTAGAGGGAAAAAAGGGAGGAAAATGAGCATTGTTTGAACCTTACTCTCATCAGATTTGGTTCAAAGAGGGAATAATAATCAGTTAGGTATAGAAATCTAACTTACCCTCTAAGAAGTAGGAGGGAAAAGGGAAAAGAAAAGGTAGGAATGAATAGAAGGGAGGGAAGAAGAAGAAAGAGTAAAAGGGAAGACAACGGAGGGAACTAATAGAAGGGAGGGCAGACTGAGGGAGGCAGTGGTTGGAAGTAAAACTCTACTGAGGAGGGAGAGAGAGAAAGAAGAGAGAAAAGCATAAACAGGGAGTGAAATAAGATGGGAAGGAAGACACAGATAGTAATCATAACTGTGAATGTGAATGGGATGAACTCTCCCATAAAATGGAAACAGAGAGCACAGTGGATAAAGAACCATAATCCAATAATATGTTGTTTACAAGAAACATAGTTGAAGTAGAGGGATACACACAGAGTAAAGGTAAAAGGCTGGAGTAGAATGTATTATGCTTCAACTGAAGTAAAAAAAAGCAGGGGTAACAATCCTATCTCAGACAAAGCAAAAGCACAAATAGATCTAATTAAAAGCGATAAGGAAGGAAACTACACCCTAAAAGGTACCACAGACAATGAAGTAATATCATTACTAAACATATATGCACCAAGTGTTATAGCACCCAAATTCTTAAAGGAGAAGTTAAGGGAAATATAGGAAGAAACAGACAGCAAAACTATACTAGTGGGGGACCTCAACCTCCCCCTCTCTGAACTACATGAATCTAACCACAAAATAAACAAGAAAGAAGTTAAGGAGATGAATAGACTTTTAGAAAAGTTAGACATGGTTGGCCTCTGGAGAAAACTGAATGGAGACAGAAAGGAATATACCTTTTTCTCAGCAGTACATGGCACCTACACAAAATTGACCATGTATCAGGCCACAAAAACCTCACAATCAAATGCAGAAAGGCAGAAATATTAAATGCATCCTTTTCAGTTCATGATGCAATAAAAAATTTAATAAAAGACCATGGAAAGATAGACTAAAAATTAATTGGAAACTAATCTAATCCTAAAGAATAAGTGGGTCAAACACTAAATCATAGAAACAATAACTTCATCCAAGAGAATGACAATAATGAGACAACATACCAAAACTAATGGGATGCACCAAAAGTGGTTCTTAGGGGAAGTTTTATATCTCTAAAGACTTACATGAATAAAATAGAGAAAGAAGAGATTAATGAATTGGGCATGTAACTAAAAAACCTAGAAAAAGAACAAATTAAAAACTCCAATTAAATATCAAATTCTAAATTCTGAAAACCAAAGGAAAGATTAATAAAATTGAAATTAGGAAAACTATTGAACTAATAAATAAAACTAAAAGCTGGTTTTATGAAAAAAAAAACAATAAAATAGATAAGCCTTTGGTTAATTTGATTAAAAAAAAGAAAGAAGAAAACCAAATTACCATCATCAAAAATGAAAAGGGTGAATTACCAAACAATGAAGAGGAAATTAAAACAATAATTACGAGCTATTTTGCCCAATGTATGCCAATAAATTTGATAATGTTAATAACATGGATGAATATTTACAAAAATATAAATTGCCCAGATTAACAGAAGAGGAAACAAACTACTTAAACTACCTTATTTCAGAAAAAGAAATTGAACAAGCCATCAATTTCCCTAAGAAAAAATCTCCAGGGCAGGATGGATTTAAAAGTGAATTCTATCAAACACTTAAAGAACAACTAATTGCAATACTATATAAACTATTTGCAAAAACAGGTAAAGAAGGAGTCCTCCCAAATTCTTTTTTATGACACAAACATGATGCTGATAACTAAACCTGAAGAGCCAAAACAGAGAAAGAAAATTATAGACCTATTTCCCTAATGAATATAGATGCAAAAATTCTAAATAAAATATTAACAAAGAGATTACAACAACTTATCTTGAGGATAATACACTATGCCCGGGTAGGATCTATACTAGGAACGCAGGGCTGGTTCAACATTCGGAAAACTATCAGTATGATTGACCATATCAACAACAAAACTAACAGAAATCATACGATTATCCCAATAGATGCAGAAAAAGCAGTTGACAAAATACAACACCCATTCCTATTAAAAACACTAGAGAGCATAGGAGTAAATGGAGTCTTCCTTAAAATAACAGGTAGCATTTATCTAAACCATCAGCAAGCATTATATGTAATAGGGATAAGCTAGAAGCATTTCCAATAAGATCAGAGGTGAAACAAGGATGCCCATTATCACCACTGTTATTCAATATTGTGCTAGAAATGTTAGCTGTAGCAATTAGAGAAGAAAAAGAAATTGAAGGAATTAGAATAGGCAAAGAAGAAACAAAGCTATCACTCTTTGCAAATGATATGATGGTATATTTAGAGAATCCTAGAGAATCAAGTAAAAAATTACTTGAAATAATAAACAAATTTAGCAAAGTTGCAGGATATAAAATAAACCCACACAAATCATTGGCATTTCTATATATTTCTAACAAAGCCCAACAGCAAGAGATAGAAAGAGAAATTCCATTTAAAATTACTGCAGATATTATAAAATAATTGGGAGTCTACCTGCCAAAACAGAAATTACATGAACACAATTACAAAACATTTTTCACACAAATAAAGTCGGATCTAAATAACTGGAAAAATATCAGTTGCTCATGGGTAGAATGAGCTAATATAATGAAAACGACAATTCTACCTAAATTAATTTACTTATTCAGCACCATACCAATCAAACTACCAAAATATTATTTTACAGAGCTAGAATAAACTATATCAAAATTTATCTGGAAGAACAAAAGATCCATAATATCAAGGAAACTAATGAAAAGAAATGCAAGAGAAGGTGGCCTAGCTGTACCAGATCTTAAATTGTATTATAAAGCAGCAATTATCAAAACTACTTGGTACTAGCTAAGAAACAGAGTGGTGGATCAGTGGAATAGATCATGTATGCAAGACACAACAGTCAATGACTACACTAATCTACTATTAGATAAATCCAAAGACCCCAGGTTCTGGGATAAGAATTCACTATTTAACAAAAACTGCTGGGAAAACTGGAAAATATAATGGCAGAAACTGGGCATAGACCAACATCTTATACCGTATACCAAGATAAAGTCAAAATGGGTACAGGATTTAGATATAAAGACTGAAACTATAAACAAACTAGAAAAGCAAGGAATAGTTTACCTTTCATATCTATTGAGAAGGGAAGAATTTATGACCAAACAAGAGACAGAGAACATTATGAAATGCAAAATGGATAATTAAATTGAAAAGTTTTCGCACAAACAAAGCCAATGCATCCAAGATTAGGAGGGAAGCAGAAAATTGAGAAAGAATTTTTTACAACCAGTGTGTCTGATAAAGCCCTCATTTCTAAAATATATAGAGAACTGGGTCGAATTTATAAGAATACAAGTCATTCCCCAATTGATAAACGTCAAAGGATATAAACAGGCAGTTTTCAGAGGAAGAAACTAAAGGTATCTATAGTCATATGAAAAAATGTTCTAAATCACTACTGATTAGAGAAATGCAAATCAAAATGACTCTGAGGGTGGCAGCTAGGTGGTGCAGTGGATAGAGCACCAGCCCTGGAGTCAGGAGGTGCTGAGTTCAAATCCGGCCTCAGACACATAATACTTCCTAGCTGTGTGACTCTGGGCAAGTCATTTAACCCCAATTGCCTCACTAAAAAAAGAAAAAAAAAAAGAAAAGGAAAAAAAATGACTCAGGTACCACATCACATCTATCAGAACGGTTACCATGACAAAACAGGCCAATGATAAATGATGGAGAAGATGTGGGAAAATGGGAACAAAAATGCATTGTTGGTAAAGTTGTGAACTGATCCAACTATTCTAGAGAGCAATTTGGAACTATGGAACATAAAACTGTGCATACCCTTTAACCCAGCAATAACAATTCTAGGTCTGTATCCCAAAGAGAACATAAAAATCGGAGAAGGACCCACATGTACAAAAATATTTATAGCAGCTCTTTCTGTAGTGACCAAGAATTGGAAATTGAGGGGATACCCATCAACTGGGGAATGGCTGAACAAGTTGTGGTATATGAATATAATGAAATACTATTGTGCTGTAAGAAATGATGACCAAGCAGACTTCAGAAAAACCTGGAAATACTTATATGAACTGATGCCGAGTGAAATGAACAGACCCAGGAGAACACTGTACACAGTAACAACTACATTATGCGATGACTGGCTTTGATAGACTTAGTTCTTCTCAGTAATGCAAAGATCTAAGACAATTCCTAAAGACTCACAGTGGAAAATGCTACCCACAACCAGAGAAAGAACTACGGAGTCTGAATGCAGATGAAGCATACTATTTGCTCTCCTTTTCCTTTGTTGTTTTGTTTTATTGCTTCATTCTCAAGGTTCCTCCCATTAGTTCTAATTGTTCTTTTATCATGACTAATGGGAAAATACACTTAATATGTTTTTTTAAAGGCAACTGGGCTTAAGTGACTTGCCCAGGGTGACATAGGTAGTAAGTGTCAAGTATTTGGTCTGAGGCCAGATTTGAACTCAGGTCCTCCTGACTTCAGGGCCAGTGCTCTATCCACCGTGCCACCCAGCTGCCCCTGAAAATATGCTTAATATGAATGCATAAATAGAGCCTATAACAGACTGAGCGCCGTCTTGGGGGTGGGGAGGGAGGAGAGGGAGAGGTAGAAAATTTAAAACTCAAAATCTTATGGAAGTGAATGCTGAAAACTAAAAATAAATAAATAATTTTTTTTAAAAATGTAATTCCCCACCCAGATAGAGTAAATACTACCATTTCCAAATAGCTTGGAACCAAATTAATTTTACATAATTGAATATTTTGGGTAAATAAGAGGAGATCAAAATACACATAAAGTTTTTCCTTACCTTCTAAGCTGCCTTCCTTCTCTGACAGTCAAAGTCCCCAATGGACCAGGTAACTCAGTCTCCCTAGTAGGCAAAGGTAAGCAATGAATGATCAAGGTATAGATCAGCAATTGCGTCAGGTTTACCTAGTTTGACAACCGCACACAAGGCCAGGAATTATCACTGCTCAATGTGCAAGGTTTCTAAGATGGACTAAGACAGACAGTTTGCTAATGCTTAGGTCTGCCAGAGACTGTGTGCATCCCAAGAAACACACTCCTCCATGAATATTAAGTTTACCATTCTTCCAGGAGATAGAAAACCAAAGAAATCTATCACACAGTTAATTTTAGAGGACAGAACTATGACCAAATGGAGATATCAGCTGAGGTGCACAGGGCAGAGATTGAAAGGAGCAGTTTCAAAGTTAAAAAAAAAATCTATTCAAAATCACTATATCAGAGGCCCAGGATAAATGTGTGCTGAGAATCAAAAACATTGGGCATTGGTGGAAAAGAGGGTGCATGGCTAACCAACAAAATAAAAGAGTTATCTCATGAGGAAACTCAACTTTCCAAAGAAAGATTATATAAAGGAGAACAGGAGAAATGAGGCGAATAAGGCAGAAACTAGAAATTCAGTATGCCAGAAAATAATTCAAGGAGAATTCAATATAGTTCAAGAGACTATAAAACCAAAAAAGATATTCTTTTATTACATTAAAGAGAAAAAAATACTGTCTACAGAATCTATGAGACCATTTAATGATTATTGGTACAAATGGTAAACCTAAGACTAAAAGGAGATAGAAGAGAGATTACATTGATTTTGATTGAGTCTTTACTTTTGGAATTGTCTATCCCTAATTGTCTTTTGATACATATAAGACAGAAACAAGTTATGAGATGCTAAATAAAAGAATGACAAATACACAGGGTTTCTTAGACCTGACAAACTCAGTATAGATCAATCAATCAATAAAATTAGATGGCATCTGCCTAAGAGTTTTAAAGGGCTAAATTGGAGAACTGTTTGGTCAAAGTCGATGTAATCTGACATTATTAATATTACTACACTTCTGTTAGAAGACTGACAGATTTTTAGCACTATTCCCTTCTATATGAAGAGCTCCAGAGGAGATCATATGAACCAAAACTTTGTGCGTCTTGCTTCCAAAGTAGTAAGCTGATAGAATTTATAATAAGCACTGAATCCCTAAATAAAAACTTACTGAGGAAAAGGCAACATTTTGCTGCAAAGAAAAATAATGCTTGACTAATATGTCTCTGAGTTCTGTGAAAGGACTCTGAATATGCATTCTTTAGACTACAAACAACTAAGTTTAAGAACAAAACAACAGGAAGGACAACAACAACAAATTAAGCACAGGAATAAGACAGGAAATGAGAGACAGTTTGACATATGGTTAGAGACCTAGCCTCTACGTCAGGAAGAACTGGTTCAAATCCTGCCTTGGACAAATATTGGCCGCATGACACTAGGCAAGTCACTTTTCTTCCTGGTGCCCCAGATACTACAAACTGTAAGAAAGTGCTGATCTTCAATTGTCAAGAGTATTTCCTTACCAGGAGTTTCCCAATCTAATAATCATATGCTGATGTTTTAATCAAAATTTTTCCATTCTGTAATTCAAAGAATTTTTTTAAAGACACTGGAAAAGGTAAACCTTTGGCAAGAAGCAAAGACAACTGCCTATAAAGTTATGAATTAGGCACACACTTAAATTCTCCATCCTTAATGATCTTTAGAGTATATTACTGAAATAATGGGGAGCAGACCCTGTATTACTAGAATTCATTATCCCAAGAGTTGGTATAGATTAACAATTAAGGTTTAGACTCAAGAAATGTTTAAATCCTTAGATGACAGATCCGTAACAGGCTATCAAAAGAAATGAGGACAAAACTGCCGTGAAGTCCTAGAACCCGAAGGTAAAAAAAACAATAGAAAGAATCCATTGCTCCCCCGCCTGAAAGAGATCCCAAATTGAAAACGCCAAGGAATATAATAGCTAAATTCCAAAATTACCAGATTAAAGACAAATTACTGCAAGCAGCCAGAAAGAAACAATTTAAATATCATGGAACCACAGTCAGGATTACACAGGACCTTGCAGCCTCTACATTAAAAGGCTGTAGGGCATGGAACATGATATTCCATAATGCAAAGGGGCTTGGAATGCAGCCAAGAATTAACTACCCAGCAAAAATGAGCGTGATTTTCCAGGTAAGGAGCTGGATATTCAACGAAATAGGGGACTTCCAAACCTTCCTGATAAAAAGACCAGAGCTCAACTAAAAATTTGATCTTCAAGTACAAGATTCAAAAGAGACATAAAAAGGTAAATGGGTCAGAAAGGTACAATATATTGTTAATAAGGGCAAAATGTTTACATCCCTACAAGGGAAGGTGACACTTGCAACTCTTGAGAACTGTATTGTTATTATACCATGTTAAAGGAGTATACATAAAAGGGGTGGATATAAGTTGACTTTGATGTAATGATAAAAAAAAAAATTTAATCAAGTGGGTTAAATGGATCCAAGTAAGTGGATTAGTCTGAGCTAAGAAAATGTACTGAGAAAGGAGGAGGCAGACACGGGTAAATTACATTATGGGAAAAGACCCAAAAACCTATTAGAGCAGAGTAAAGAAGGGAGGGGGATGAGCATTTTTTGAACTTTACTCTCATCAGATTTGGCTCAAGAAAGGAATAACATAATCAGTTAGGTATAGAAATCTAACTTACACTATAGGCAGTAGGAGGGAAAAGGGGAAAGAAAAGGGAGGGGGGATAGAAGGGAGAGAAGAAGCAGTAAGGGTAAAGGGGAAGAAAAGGGAAAGGGATAATAGAAGGGAGGTGGGACTGAAGGAGGTGGTGGTCAAAAGCAAAACACCAGTGAGTGGGGGAAAGGAGAAAGGAGAAAGAAAAACACAAACAGGGGGGAAAAAGGATGAAGAAAAAGACACAGTAATCATAACTGTGAATGTGAATGGGATGAACTCTCCCATAAAACGGAAGCATATAGCAGAGTGGATTAAAAACCATAATCCTACAATATGTTGTTTACAGGAAACACATTTGAAAAAGAGTGACACATACAGGGTGAAGGTAAAAGGCTGGAGCAAAATATATTATGCTTCAGCTGAAGTAAAAAAAGCAGGGGTAGCAATCCTGATCTCAGACAAAGCAAAAGCAAAAACAGATCATATCAAAAGACATCAGGAAGGAAACTATATCCTGCTAAAAGGCACCATAGACAATGAAGTAATATCATTACTACACATATATGCACCAAATGGTATAGCATCCAAATTCTTAGAGGAGAAGTGCAGGGAGTTACAGGAAGAAATAGACAGCAAAACTATACTAGTGGGGGACCTCAACCTCCCCCTCTCTGAACTAGATAAATCTAACCACAAAATAAACAAGAAAGAAGTTAAAGAGGTGACTAGAACATCAGAAAAGTTAGGTATGGTAGACCTCTGGAAAAAACTGAATGGGGATTAAAAGGAATATACTTTTTTTCTCGGCGGCACATGGCACATACACAAAAATTGACCATGTACTAGGGCATAAAAACCTCACAATCCAATGCAGAAAGGCAGAAATATTAAATGCATCCTTTTCAGATCATGATGCAATAAAAATTATATGTAATAAAGGGCCATGGAAAGATAGATTAAAAAACAAGTGGAAACTAAATAATCTAATCCTAAAAAATGATTGGGTCAAACAACAAATCATAGAAACAATCAATAATTTCATTCAAGAGAATGACAATAATGAGTCAACATAAAAAAATTTATGGGATGCAGCAAAAGCAGTTCTTAAGTGAAGTTTTATATCTCTAAATGTTTACATAAATAAAATAGAAAAAGAGGAGATCTATGAATTAGGCATACAACTAAAAAAAACTAGAAAAAGAACAGATCAAAAATCCTCAATTAAACACCAAATTAGAAATATTGAAAACCAAAGGAAAAATTAAGAAAATAGAAATTAAGAAAACTATTGAACTAATAAATAAAACTAAGAGCTGGTTTTATGAAAAAACCAATAAAACAGATAAACCTTTGGTTAATCTAATTTAAAAAAAGAAAGAAAAAAACCAAGTTTACTAATATCAAGAATGAAAAGGGTGAAGCTACCACCAAGGAAGAGGAAATTAAAACAACAATTAGGAATTTTTTGCCCAACTATATGCCAATAAATTTGACAATCTGAGTGAAATGGATACATATTTACAAAAACATAAATCGCCCAAATTAACAGAAAAGGAAGTAAAATACTTAAATAACCCCATCTCAGAAAAAGAAATTGCACACACCATTGATGAACTCCCTAGGAAAAAAATCTCCAGGGCCAGATGGATTTACATGCGAATTTTATCAAACATTTAAAAAACAATTAATTCCAACACTACATAGACTATTTGGTAAAATAGGTGAAGAAGGAATCTTACCAAATTCTTTTTATGATACAAATACGGTGGTGATACCTAAATCAGGAAGAGTCAAGACAGAGAAAGAAAATTATAGACCAATTTCTCTAATGAATATCGATGCAAAAATTTTAAACAAAATATTAGCAAATAGATTACAGCAACTTATCACAAGAATAATATACTATGACCAGGTAGGATTTATACCAGGAATGCAGGGCTGGTTCAATATAAGGAAAACTATCAGCATAATTCATCATATCAACACTGAAACTAAAAGAAACCACATGATCATCTCAATAGATGCAGAAAAAGCTTTTGACAAAATACAACACCCATTCCTATTAAAAACACTAGAGAGCACAGGTATAAATGGAGTCTTCCTTAAAATAATAAATAACATCTACCTAAAATGCTCAGCAAGCATAATATGTAATGGGGATAAGCTAGAAGCATTTCCAATAAGATCGGGGGTGAAACAAGGATGTCCGTTATCATCATTGTTACTCAACATCGTACTGGAAACGTTAGCTTTAGCAATAAGAGAAGAAAAAGACATTGAAGGTATTAGAATAGGCAAAGAAGAAACAAAGCTATCACTCTTTGCAGATGACATGATGCTGTACTTAGAAAATCCCAGAGAATCAAGTAAAAAACTACTTGAAATAACAAACAACTTTAGCAAAGTTTCAGGCTATAAAATAAACCCACATAAATCATCAGCATTTCTATATATTACCAACAAAGCCCAACAGCAAGAGATAGAAAGAGAAATTCCATTTAAACTTACTGTAGACATTATAAAATATTTAGGAGTCTACCTCCTGAAACAAACCCAGGAACTCTATGAACACAATTACAAAACACTTTTTACACAAATAAAGTCAGATCTAAATAACTGGAAAAACATGAGTTGCTCATGGGTAGGCCAAGCTAATATAATAAAAATGACAATTCTACCTAAGCTAATTTATTTATTCAGTGCCATACCAATCAAACTACCAAAAAATTATTTTATAGAGTTAGAAAAAATAATAACAAGATTCATTTGGAAGAACAAAAGGTCCAGAATACAAGAGAACTAATGAAAAGAAATGCAGGGGAAGGTAGTCGAGCCATTCCAGATCTTAAATTGTATTATAAAGCAGCAATCATCAAAACTGCTTGGTACTGGCTAAGAAATAGAGTGGTGAATCAGTGGAATAGGCTAAATATGCAAGACACAGTAGTCAATGACTATAGTAATGTATTATTTGATAAACCCAAAGACCCCAGCTTCTGGGATAAGAACCTACTCTTTGAAAAAATCTGCTGGGAAAACTGGAAAAGAGTATGGCAGAAACTAGGCATAGACCAAAATCTCACACCATATACCAAAATAAAGTCAAAATGGGTTCATGATTTAGATATAAAAGCCGATACTATAAGCAAACTGGGAGAGCAAGGAATAGTTTACCTGTCAGATCTATGGAGAACAGAAGAATTCATGATCAAACAGGAGATAGAGAACATTACGAAAAGTGAAATAGATAATTTTGATTACTTTAAATTGAAAAGTCTTTGCACAAACAAAGTCAATGCAACTAAGATTAGAAGGAAGGTAGAAAACTGGGAAAGAGTTTTTATAACCAGTCTCTCTGAAAAGGGCCTCACTTCTAAAATATATAGAGAATTAAGTCAAATTTATAAGAATACAAGCCATTCCCCAATTGATAAACGGTCGAAGGATATGAACAGACAGTTCTCAGATAAACAAACTAAAGCCATGTATAGTCATATGAAAAAATGCTCTAAATCACTATTGATTAGAGAAATGAAAATCAAAACAACTCTGAGGTACCACATCACACCTATCAGAATGGCCAACATGACAAAACAGGAAAATGATAAATGTTGGAGAAAATGTGGGAAAATTGGTACACTAATGCATTGTTGGTGGAGTTGTGAAATGATCCAACCATTTTGGAGAACAATTTGGAACTATGCCCAAAGGGCTATAAAAATGTGCATACCCTTTGACCCAGCAATAGCACTTCTAGGGCTATATCCCAAAGAGATCACACAAATGGGAAAAGGACCCACATGTACAAAAATATTCATAGCAGCTCTTTTTGTGGTGGCAAAGAATTGTAAATTGAGGGGACGCCCATCAATTGGGCAATGGCTGAGCAAGTTGTGGTATATGAATGTGATGGAATACTATTGTGCTATAAGAAATGATGAACAGGGGGACTTCAGAAAAACCTGGAAAGACTTGTATGGTCTGATGCTGAGTGAAGTGAGCAGAACCAAGAGAACGTTATACACAGTAACAGCCACATTGTGTGATGACTAATATTGACAAACTTAACCCTTCCTGGCAATACAAGGATCTATCTCCAGAGGCCTTGTGATAGAAAATGCTATCCACATCCAAAGAAAGAACTATGGAAGTCGAATTGCTATTTTTTTTCTCTTCTGTTGAGTTTTGTTTCCTCTTTCTGATGGTTCCTCCTACTAGTTTTAATTTTTACTTACATCACTAATGTGAAAATATGTTTAATATGAATGTAAATGTATAGCCTATATCAGATTGTGCACCATCTTGGGGAGGGTGGTGGGGAGGAAGGGGGAGAAAAATTTTAAACTCAAAAGCATATGGAAGTGATTATTGATAAATCAAAATAAATTAATAAAAAAAAGAAAAGAAAAGAAAAAAAAAAAGAAATGAGAAATGGGGGGAGGGGGAGGAAAAGAAGAACATGTTTTTGTTGTTGTAGAGAGTCATATCTTCTGCAAAATAATTCCTTGTTACAGTTAGCCAGAAAAAAAAATTTGTCCTGGATAGGTAAGAGATAAGTTACCTGAGTTATCTCACTGACCTCAGTCTATATGTGTGTGTGTGTGTGTGTGTGTGTGTGTGTGTGTGTGTCTGTCTGTCTGTATGTATATGTCTAAAGATATTAACATTTATATTGAATTCTATGTTAAAATTGTATTTTGTTCTGGTCCTCCTGACCATCACCCCTCTCCCCCAATCGGTACAGTAAGTAAGTTAACAAACAGTCAGTATAAAGTGGCAATAGCAGAAAGTAAGATTGCAAAGGGAAACCTAGAAGTCACATACAAAATGTCCCAAAGGTCAAAGGGGTCACATAATTTACCAATTGTGTCATCTATTAAAAATAAAAAAAATTAAATTCTGGTAATATGTGCTGAATCAGGGGAAGGCTAGACTTTGCTGTCAGGACCTTTCAGTCCTATATGTAAATCTCACACAAATTCCAGACTTCTTTCAAGTAAGACCAGAAGATCATCAAATGATGCTGAAAATTTTGAGATGATATGGATATGTTAACTTTAAGGTTTACTAACTTTAAAAGTTTTATCTATATGAAAAGAGACAGGTGAGTAGAAGTCTTTTTTTGTTGGTTTTTTGGTTTAGCCCCAAATGTTTGGGTAAATAGTCCCAAATCTGACAGAAATGAGTATTTCTCATGGCTTTCCTTTTCTATTGAAACCAGTTACCATATAGAACCAAAACCCCAAAGGAGTTAACAGGAAATCATAATGAACCCAAAATGGCAAGTATGTGAGTGATATAGCTGTCACAAGACCTCTTTTGCTGGTTCAACGCTATACAGGCCTTGGATTTGATTCGTATTTTATTGTTTCTTTCTTCAAATTTTTTCTGTAAAACCCTAAGCTTACTCCTTGTTGTGACTTTGTTTTGGAAGACCTCTACATTCCTTTTTTAAATTAGTTTCAAGGAAACACATTAATATTCTTTTGATAGCATTTCAAACTTCTAATAAGACTAACTCATACTTTTATTAAGTTATTTCTAACTGCTTTGGACAATTTTATGCATCACCAAAGGGATTCATACTTGAACTATGTTTAAAACTCTAAATGATAAAAATTAGGAAAGAGGTTAAAAAATAAAAAAATTAAGCCACTAATCCTTAAAAAAATAAGATGCCATGAGAGAAATCATTTTTAGTATATTTTTATCTTTTACTCAAGAAATTTAAAAGTATGTTGATTTTAAACTCAGCCATAAAATCTCAGCTATTTCCCTATTATTGATATGATTTTATACTTCACATTGAATTTTTATCCAAAAGCTAAATTACAGGTTAAATGAAATGCTACTGGAAACAGGTCAGGCATTACAAGATTAAAATGAATTCACTCTGCAAAATCAATCCACTAATCAATCAATAAACATTTATTAAGTGCTTTCTTTGTACAAGGCACTGTGTTATATCCTCAGAGGGATATAAATACAAATATAAAATCATCTTGCCCTCATGGTGCTTATATTCTTTTGGGTGAAACAATGTGTATATACACATATGTAAATACAAAGTCAAAACTAGGTAATGAGAGAAGGTGGGGCTGAGTCATTA